>NC_045443.1:88667716-88746073 GCF_002776525.5 Piliocolobus tephrosceles | reverse complement strand
GGCTAGTTCAATGAGTAATTTATGACTGTTTTGTTCTTTTCATGCCCTCTGTTAATTTTAAGTAAACATATATCATGGCCAGGCACAGTGGCTCACGCCTATAATCCCAGCACTTTGGGAGGCCGAGACGGGAGGATCACCTGAGGTCAGGAGTTCAAGACCAGCCTGGCCAACATGGTGAAACCCTGTCTCTACTAAAAATTCAAAAACAAACCTTAGTTGGGCGTGGTGGCACACACCTGTCATCCCAGCTCCTGGGAGGCGGAGGTTGCAGTGAGCCGAAATTCCACCACAGTACTCCAGCCTGGGCAACAGAGTGAGACTTCATCTGAAAAAAACAAACAAAAAAATTAATTAAATATATATCAAAATAAACAAGGACTTAGTGGAAGTTACAGGTCAGTTAAAGTGAGTTTAACAAAAAATTATGGTAGCTTTTTTCTTATTTTCTGCAGGGCACCATTATAAACTTAAGTCCTGAAGGACCTTGTCTTAGATTTGCTTATGTGAACAAAACTACTTTATTGTGTGTGTTTGTATGTTTCTAAAGGAGAAAAGGTCTATCCCCTTTTCTTGACTGGAAAAACCTGGGTTTAAGCCAATCTGATTTTACTCCATAAATATTTAAATCTCCTTTCTTTTCTCTAGTCATTTCTGATAATTCCTCTACTTTATATGGCAGTGTGTTAGAATCTGAAGACCCATGTTCTAGGTGCATCTGGTGGTGACTGTTTGGGGTGCAATTTAAATTCACAAGAGCAACCCCAAATGGAGTGGGTGAGTGGCCAAATTACAAAGTTCTATGCATCCACAGGAATACACCAGATAATTAGGGATTCTAATGAGAAAAGTAATATATTATGGAATGAGCTGCAGGCTTCTGGTAGCTCATTAAAAATGTTAAATTTCTTTGGAAGGTCTTTATGTTTTCTTTTCATTTGAAGACCCAAATTCCTTTTGCAAAAATCGGTTTTGAGTTAAACCTTTAATATGTCTGCCCTTAATTAATTTTCAGGCTTCAAGGACTGTGAATTGTAGGTTTATCCTATCAATTTGATTCTCAAATCCTGGTAGATGTCCCCAAAAGAAGAAAAGAAAAAGCATCAAACTCCATACTCAAAAGTACCCATTAGTCAGCTTTCACCCTGCCAAGTTGTCAAGTGATATCACAGCTATGATCTTTAAAGCATTCAAAAAAAGCTGGAAAACTGTGAAGAGCTGGATTTTATGTCTTTTGTGTGTGCCAAAGGGATTGTCCAACAGAAAGTACGCTGGAAAGCCTAATTATTACTCCACATATAGTACGTGGCATTATAAGCTATTTTGAGGTTTTTGGAAAGGGAGAACTATGAGTGACAACCACAGCAGGGCGTGCTGAGGAATTTAAAACCAACTCTATCATCTCCCTGTTGGCAGAACATAAAACACATAATGCTGTTTTAGTAATCAATCTTTCGTGTATTTACTTTAAGGAGAAATAATTTCATTAAAACTTACAGAGTGGGAAAAGAAGTGATATAAACGTCAACATAGTACATTTGTATTCAATGAGAATTATTTTTTTTAAAACATTATGGCTGCTATTTACAATGGTAGCATTCATTTCATACTTAAAATCACAGCAGCTTTTGTAACACTTTTTTTTTTTTAGGAAATAATGAAAAATCTGATTTGGATTATGACTCAAGTTAAATATTTAAAAAAACTCTTTAATTCTTGCACATGTAGGTTATTGTATGAACAAAATAATGTTGGGAGAATGAACTCAGAAACATAGAAGCTATCAGTCATTTATTAGATTTGCCTCTGCTTTTTTATTCGATTTTATTTGAAAGGGTCTTCAGAGAGAGATGAGAATTTAAAGACATTAATTGAAGAGCATTGTTTTATGATTGTGACTTCAATATACAAATCCAGTGAGAACTATCTCTAAGTCAAATTTATGGATATGTCAATACAGTTTAAAAAGAAATTCAGCTATTTCCTCTCTCCATCCTGGAAGCATTTTATACATCAGCATTGTCTACTGTTTAGTCGCATAATCTTTTGCTCAGTGGTCATTATAACCTTGGAGGGCACCCCTTAATGCCTAACATATGTAAAAGATACTTATGCATAGTAACCAGTATTTTACTTACATTTTCTCCCAAGCTTTGTGGAATCTCAAACGCTTTTGACTCTACGCTTCAAGTCCAAAAAACCTAAGCAGATTTGTGATACCACTTCTTTTTCATGGTTCTAGATAAAACAAATAAGAATTTCCTTTTCTAGTAAAATAAATGAATTTGCTTCTCTGGTTTTCCACTCTAAATACTAAGAAATAGGGAGGCACAATACTTAAAGTTAAGGATTATTGTAACTAGAATAGAATAAATAGAAACAAATAGTTAATTGTCCACATAGATCTATATCCATGACCAAGGATAAATGAAAACTATGACATTAGGATTTGCGACAGTGGTTTGTTATTTTGTGGTTATTTCAGACTTACCATTTTAAAGCAGAATCAACTTATTACCATTTTGAAAATGAGAAAAACCAAATCCAGGTTTTAATTCAGGCTTTACTAATAGTTCTATGTCACATGATTAATAAACCTCTGGGAGATATTACTTTTAAATATTATAATAAAAATAAATGATATTTGACTGTTTCCCTTTCAGGGTGAAGTAGAGCTAATGGTCTTTAAATCTGACCTCTTTGCTGCTATTCCCATTTTCTCCAAAAGGTGGCGCTTGTGTAATCTTTTTCTTTATCAGGGTGCAAAGAACCCGGGGAGCCAGAGGGACCTGAGTGAATATTCGGAATTGTTTTTCTTCAACAAACTCAAGGTGGCCACATCAGAAATCTGTATTTCCACAATGGCGGTTTCTTTATGCTCAAAGAACCCTTCAAATAAGAAGTAATCTGATTTTGTGAAAGAAAAACATGCTTCCTATGCTTCCCATCTTAGTTTGGTTTGAACTTTGGAGTTCTTTATGCCAAGTTTATTTTATAATGTTTTTCTTCCTTTCTGATCTTAGACTAAAGTTCTATTTTTTAAAAGATAACCTTGATTCATGTGGAGTTGTCCTTCTTAATTAGAATTCATAAGCAACACACAAGTATGTCTGGACTCTGTCTAAACAAAGCTCTTTGACAGCACAAATGCAGAAGGATAAATCTATCAGACAGGAGAAATCTTTTGAGCTATGGGCAGATAAGAGGGACTCAGAAGCACAGAGAGAAAGGAAAACATGTTGGAGAGATTCTGATGATGAGACAGGAATTCACAGACGAGACCTAAAATCAAACACATAGTTTTTCCCAGCAGTTCACTTAAATGTGCTTCCAAACTCTGTAGCTGAAAGAAAAATTTAAATATAATCTAACGAAGTCCAACCACTTCACTTTACAGATGAGGAAACCAAGTCCCAAAAGATGAAGCCATGTATTTAGTGAAACACAACTGAATTCTGTTGTGTTTCTGGTGAAAGAATACAAGGATCTGTCAAAGAGATGTGTTAAGTCACAAGTTGCAGAAAGCAAGACTTAATAGTTTTGAAAATTGGAGTCTTTTAAATCATGATCCTTTTTTATTTAGGCATGTATTATTTTGGTCACTATGCTGTTTTAGACACTATCCTCTGCTCCACAGATGAATATGGTCATTCATTAGCCATTAAGTTGTAGATCTGTGCTGTCCAATACCGTAGCCATTGGCCACCTGAATATTTCATTGAAATTTAAGCTAATTTAAACGAAATGAAATGAAAAATTTAATTCATCGATTGCATTAGCCGTATTTCAAATGCTTAGCAGTTGCATGTAGCTAGTGGCTACTATTTAAACAGGGCACATATACAGGCGTAATTGTACTTCACTTTATTGTGTTTTGCAGATATTGCATTTTTCACAAATTGAAAGTTTGTGGCAACTCTGCATGGAGCAAGTCTATTGGTGCCATTTTCCAAGAACATGTGCTCACTTTGTGTCTCTGTGTTCCATTTTGATAATTCTCACAATGTTTAAAACTTATTATTTCTGTTATGGTGAACTGTGATCGGTGAATTTTGATGTTACTGTTGTGATTATTTTGGAGTGCCATGAACCACGCTCATATAAAACAGTGAACTTAAAAGGTAAATATTGTGCGTTTTACCATAGCTCCACTAACTGACCCTTCCTTCATCTTTCTTTTTCTCCTTAATTTCTCTCCCTCTCCTTGCCCCCGCCCCCCCACCACTCTTGGAGACACAACAATATTGATATTAGGCCAACTAATAACTCTAAAATGGCCTCTAAACTGATCAAGTGAAAGGAAAAGTCACATGTCTCTCACTTTTAGTCAAGAGCTGGAAATGATTAAGCTTAGTGAGGAGGGCATGTTGAAAGCCAAGACAGGCTGAAAGCTAGGCCTTTTGTGCCGAATAGTTAGCCCAATTGTGAATGCAAAAGAAAAGTTCTTAAAGAAGTGCTGCTCCAGGTCAGGCGTGGTGGCTCACGCGTGTAATCCTAGCACTTTGGGAGGCCGAGGCAGGTGGATTGCCTGAGCTCAGGAGTTCGAGACCAGCTTGGGCAAAATGGTGAAACTCCACCTCTACTAAAACATAAAAAAAAAAAAAATTAGCCGAATGTGTCAGCGTCCACCTGCAATCCAAGTTACTTGGGAGGCTGAGGCAGGAGAATTGCTTGAACCCAGGAGGCGGAGGTTGTAGTGAGCCGAGATGGTGCCGTTGTACTCCAGCCTGGGTGACAGAGTGATACTTCGTCTCAAAAACAATCAGTCAATCAATAAAAGTGCTACTCCAGTGAACACAGAAATATGAGAAAGTGAAACAGCCTTATTGCTAGTATGGGGAAGATTTGAGTGGTCTGGATAGAAGATTAAACCAGCTACGTCATTCCCTTGCTCCCTAATCTAGAGCAATTCTCTTCAATTCTATGAAGGCTGAGAGAGGTAAGGAAGTTGTAGAAGAAAAGTTTGAGTCTAGCAGAGGTTGGTTCATGAAGTTGAAGGAAAGCAACTATCTCCATAACATAAAAGTATAAAGTGAAACCACAGTGCTAAAACAATTTATCCAGAAGATCAAGCTAAAATAATCCATGAAGGTGGCTACGTTAAACAACAGATTCTCAATGAAGATGAATGTTTTCTATTGAGAGAAATGCTGTATAGGACTTGCATAGCAAGAGAGGAGAAGTCAATGCATGGTTAAAATCTACGAGGGACAGGCTTAGTCTCTTGTTAGGAGATAATGTATCTTACGATTTTAATTTAAAGCCAATGCTAATTTGCCATTCCAAAAATCTTTGGGCCCTTAAGAATTATGTTAAATTGGCTCTGCCTGTGTTCTGTAAATGGAACAACACAGCCTGGATGGCAGCACATCTGTTTTCAGCATGGTTTCCTGAATATTTAATCCCACTGTTGAAATCTATTGCTCAGTAAAAAAGATTCATTTAAAAATATTATTGTTCATTGACAATGCACCTAGTTACTCAAGAGCTCTGATGAAGAGATGAAGATGTACAAGGAGATTGATATTGTTTTTATCCCTGCTAACACAACATTCATTCTGTAGCTTATGGATCAAGGAGTAATTGTGACTTTCAAGTCTTATCATTTAAGAAGTACATTTTGTAAGGCCATTAATGCCATCAACTGATTCCTCTGATGGATCTGGGAAAAATAAATTGAAAACCTTCTGGAAAGGACTCATCATTCTAGATATCATTCACAACATTCATAGTTCGAAATGTCAAGATTAACAGGAGTTTATTCATCCATCCGTCATGGATGACTTTTTGAGGAGTTCCAAGATTTCATTGGAGGAAATTAATTAGAGATGTGGTAGAAATAACAAGATATTTAGGATTAAAAGTAGAGCCTGAAGATGTGACTGAATTGCTGCAATCTCATAATAAAACTAACAAATGAGAAGTTACTTTTTGTGGACGTTCAAAGAAAGTGGCTTCTTGAGATGGAATCTACTCCTGGTGAAGATGCTATGAATGTTGTTGAACAGAGGACTTAGAATATGACATAAACGTAATTGAAAAAGCAGCAGCAGGGTCTGAGAGTATTGACTCCAGTTTTGAAATAAGTTCTACTGTGGGTAAAATGCTGTCAAACTGTATCGCATGCTAGATAAATCTTTTGGGACAGGAAGAGTCAATCAATGGAGCAAACTTCATTGCTGTCTTATTTTAAGAAATTTCCACAGGCATGGCAACCTTCATCACCCACCACCCTGATTAATTAGCAGCCATCAACACTGAGGCAAGATCCTCCACTGGCAAATAGTTTGTGATTCGCTGACGGCTCAGATGATTGTTATTTTTAAGCAATACAGTGTTTTAAAATTAACATATATACATTTTTTCAAAATAGAGCTACTCATACTTAATAGACTATACTATAGTGTACAAAAAACTTGTATATGCACTGGAAAACTGAAAAAATTGTGCATCTTGCTTTCCTGTAATATGTGCTTTAAAATGAAAATTACAATATCTCCAAGGTATGCTTGTAGAACTTCCCATCATTACTGAAAGTTCTCTTGGACAGTGGTGTTACAGATTGATCATTAATTGTAGAGAGTATAAAGAGAGTAATATAACACAAGGTGAGTTACATAGTGTGATAGGCTAATCCAGTGTGTAATAGCTAAAAATATTTGTTTCATAATTTGTTTGGGTTCATAAGGAAATTTACAACCAGCTACAGAAAATTATCAGGTTAATGTCTTTTTATAGTCATCTTTGCTGTGCAATAGAACACCTGAATTTATTTCTTCTATCTAACTAACTTTGTACCTGTTGACTAACCTCTCCCCTTTCCCTGACCACCTCCTCCCGCAGCCACAGATGGAAACAATCTAAATGTCCATCAAAAGATGAATAAGTTTTTTAAAATGTGGTATATATACACAATGGAATACTATTCAGCCTTCCTGAGACAGGAAATTCTGTCATTTGTGACAGTATAAGTGAACCTAGAGGACATTATGTTATGTGAAATAAACCAGGCACAGAAAGACAAATAGCATATTATATGTAGAATCTTAAAAAGCCAAACTTACAGAAATGGAGTAGAATGATAGTTACCAATCCATCAATTTTAATTTGGAGAATTTTGTCCTTTATATCTACAGTTCATTTGCTCCTCTCTTTTAAGGATTTCCTCTAGCATCTTAGAATTGAAAGGTTCTCATAAACAAAAGCTCTATTCATGCATTTCAAATGTACTATTCTTGTATAACAAAAGTGCATTTATGTATTCAATGAACATATACTGCCCAGTATAGTGAAACAAACGGACTTCTTCATAAGAAAATATTTTCTAGCTGTGTGACTTTGGGCAAATGACTTTATTATACTGGACTTTAATGCTCTCATCTGAAAAATTAGGTGGAAAATAAAAAAGAAAACTATACTGTTGATATTCTATTTTTCTCAGTTTTCTTTGTCTAGTAAGAAAAGCATAGTAGTTGGTAATTTTTTTCCCAATAGGTTATGTGACAAAGCTTTGATCAAAATATTACTTGCTATCATATGTTATCACTAGTGAAAACAGTTTGGAAAACAAAATATTTTGGTTAAAGATAAAATGTGTCATTTTCTTGAGGATTTTTATAACTGCTAAAAAGGCTAGACCTGGAAATTTTACGAAATAAACAAATTCTGATACTGGCTATAAAAGTAAGGGAAAATACTTACCTGTTCAGCTGAAGCGTAAATTTCTACTATTAAAATGTATCCCAATCTATGTTATGTAGCATTATAAAATACTGTAATATTCTTAAATAATATTTGCCTGGAAATTGGATGCATAATTAGAATGCTGTTTGTAGTTATTTCAGCTGGAATTATTTGTATTTGTTCTGTGGCTTGAGAATCTTTCCACAGAGAGAAGGGATACAGAGCAGACTTTCTCTAGACCAAGCTTCCAACTCACAGGTCTCTCTCTCTCTCTCAAAGCCACATCACATATTTTAAGTAGCCAGTTTCACATTTTTAAAAAAGTAGGTATGCTGATCACACTGAGATGTGTGGCTCTTAGTATTCAAAGAAAATTGTGTATACAAGAAACAGATTCTAAATCTGATTTATTACTTTAAAAATATTTTAGAAACCAAAGTTGTCAGATCATCACCTTAGAAAATTTTCTTCCAAAAATTTTTACTTATGTAGTCTGTATACTGGCTCACTCAGTCTCATTGTGGGATCATCTGAAGTCTCAGATCCATGAAACTTTACTGAATATATGGGCTCACACTAGTCTATGTATACTTATGGCACCTGTTGCTCAGTGTTACAGTACTCTTTGTCTCATTATTTATCCATTTTAGGGCTCCACTCTCTGTAGAGAAATTGTGAGATCCCAAAGTGTATGACTTGCTTATTACATGTCTTTGACATCAGCAAAGCACCAACCAGACTATAAGAATTCTCCCTAAAATATAAATATAATCAAATTATATGGAAACAAATTTTGGACAAATTACTCTTGAACAACAACAAAATCTGATACATAGAAAATGAAGACATAAATTATTTGTATTTATTAATTTTGACCACATGATTTTGCACTCAGCTGATACGTAATCATTATTTATTGATACATCATGAAAAGTCTTTTCTTTTTTCTGATTCCATGTTTGACAAAATGGAATTGATAATTACTATCCATTTGGTGATGGTAATTATCCATTTGGTGATGGTAATTATCCATTTAGAACAAAAAAATGTGTAAAAATCCATCTCAGTTTGAAATGACAACATAGGGTTTACTAGCTTAAAATTTTCCATCCACATAGAAATTTTGTTCATCACTGTTAGGTTACTGATATTAGTTGAATTGCAAAGATTTCTAACCTGCCCTGTCTCAAATTTAGGAGTACGAAGTCAGTATCTTCTGAGGTTCCTTTTCAACAAAAATTGTAAATTAAAGGAAGACTGGGAAACTGTAATTTTGATGTAGCTTGAACCTATTCAGATTAGAAAAGGTACCAAGTTCTGAAAAAAACTCTTCTCTGGATAACATCCAGTTACTACTCTATGACAAATATTCCCTTTTTCCCCTGTAAAGTGAGAAAAGGTTTTGTTTTTTTTTTAAATAAAGAAAAAAATTATTGAAAAGTATTTATGTTCATTCTGCCGTGACTGTGACCAATTTTACTAATCTCACATTTTTAGTTATCTTGACATCAGGGTTTTTTTTTTTTTTTTTTAAGTTCTTTCATTTTTATTTTTTTAAACCTCTAACTTACCTAGAATGACTTATGATTAAACAACTTCCCAACCCAGTTATAGATCTATTAAGGGACAAAAGCCAAGCAAAGTATAGATGGATAAAATGACATTGGTAAATTTTTAAATTTACAAACATTAAAAAATAGAGACATTGTCTTTTATCTCTCTGAATATTTATATTCACAATATAAAATGAAGTCATGAAGCTATGCCCATCTGTTTATTTTTTAAAATCTGTGGTGTCAACAGTTTAAAAGTTTCCAGTAAAAAGCAGGAATGAAAGCATTCTTGTGGGATGTAGTCAAATCAAGGAATTCTGTCCAGATCTTGAACACAAACAAGATTTTTGGCTTATTTTGCAGAAGAGTTTGGATCATGCACGTAACTTTAATGATTGTAAACACTTTTGCAACTGAATATAGCATATTTCAATATATATATTTTAATTAGAAGCAAAGTGCTAAGGAGACACCATGTAGGTTAATGACTGTAAAAATCTTGATGACATAAAGCACAGCTTAGAAGCTGGTGGTGTTGCCTGTAGTAGGCTACCAGCATGAAAGAAGCATATTGACACTTGGAAGAATCACTTGTATCTGGGTATTATTTACTGGAACTTGACTATGAACATGACACTAGAGAACATCAAAGCATCCATGGTCTTTCTTTGTTCCCTTAGTCTATGCTGCACCATGATCCGCTCCATCTGGGCCTTAGCTAATTTCTGCAAACTGCCTCACTGTAATTTCTTTGCCAGTGGCTTCTGCTTCTAACCAGCCAGTGGTACTAGTGCAGTGAGATAGGAAGGTGGGAGGAGAGGAAGTTGTACATTACCTTGTCCTTGGTAATAACTTTTACTCCTTTTTCCCACTAGAAAGCAACATTTTTGGCAATTCTAATCCTCAGTGAATGCTGGTAACACCATTTCTTCCTCATGCCTCTTTGGTCCTATGAGAGGAAATTACTTTTGACTGTTGCTAGTCTCTGCATGCCCCACCACCCCTGATTTACTCCTTTTGCTGTTCCTATACCTCGGAAAGTACAGTACATTAATATCTGTTTTGTTTTTCATTTGAACCATCTGAAGTGAGTTCTGTTTCTTGTCAGGACTCCAGACAATAAAAATAACTGTATTCTTTACAAGTAGATATCCAAATGCAGAATAATAACATTGGATTTTTATTTCACACTGAAGACAAAAATAAACTCAAGATGGATTAAAGAAAGAAATTTAAGACCTAGAATTGTTAGGGGAAAAGCTCCACAACATTGTTCTAGGCAATGATTTCTTTGATAATACCCCAAAAAGCACAGTCAACAAAAGCAATAATAGACAAATGAAATTTCATCAAACTAGAAAAACTTTATAGCAAAAACAAAACAAAAAACAACAACAAAAATCAACAACAAAAGAGAATTAAAAGAAAAATTATAGATTAAAAGAAAATACTTGCAAACCGTATAGCTGATAAGGGGCAAATATCCAAAATATATGAAACTTAAACAATTCAGTAACAGGAAAACAACCCAATTAATTAAAACATGGGCAAAGAACTTTGCTATGGTCTGGCTGTCCCCCAAAACTCATGTGCTGAAACAACCATCAGTGTGATAGTATTAAGTGGTGTGGCCTGTAGATGATTAATCATGAGGCTGTCTCTCTTCTGAATGGGACTAAGGCCCTTAAAAAGAGGCTTATTCAGCATTCAGCCCTTTTGCCTTTTACTTTCCACTATGTGAGGACACAGCAATAATGTGCCATCTTGGAAGCAGATGGTATCCCTCACCAGGCACGGAACTTGTTGATGCCTTGATCTTGGACCTTCATAGCTCCAGAACTGTGAAAAGTACATTGCTGTTATTTATAAATGATCAAGTCTGTAGTATTTTATTATGTCAGCACAAATGGATTAAGACAAACCTCAACAGACATTGCTTAAATGAAGAAATGTAAAAGGTGACTAGATATATGAAAAAATGCTCAACATCTCTAATCATCAGAAAAATGCAAATTAAACCACAATGGAATATACCTAACACTTATTAGAATGGCTATTATTCAGAAAATAAAAGATAAATGTTAGGATGTATAGAAATGAATCCTGGTAAATGGTTAGTGGGAATGTAACTTAGTACAACCATAATGAAAAACAGGATTTCGAAAAAACCGAAAATTGAATTATCATATGATACAGCAATCCTACTTCTAGCTGTATATTCAAGGAATCAATATCAGTATGTTGAAAAGATACCTGTACTCCCATGTTCATTGCTGCATTGTTCACAATAGCCAAGATGGGAAAGTAATCTCAGTGTCCACCAATAGATGAAATGATAAAGAAAATGTGTTATATATGTACACTAAGTACAATATGGAACACTATATAGCCTTAAAAAAGGAGGAAATTCTGTCATTTGTTTCAACACTGATGAACTAGAAAACATTATGCTAAGTGAAATAATCCAGGCACGGGAAGACAAATACTACATGATCTCACTTACATGTGTAATCTAAAATATTCAAATTCACGGAAATACAGTAGAACGGTGGTTACCAGGGGCTAGGGAATGGGAGAAGCAGTGGGAAAATAGAGGAAGGAGAGATGTTGACCAAAGGGTACAAGGCTTCAGTTTGAGAGGAGAAATAAGTTTCAGTGATCTACTGAACAGCATGATGTCTATATTTAATAGTGATATACTGTATATTTCAAAATTGAGTAGATTTTAAGTGTTCTCACTACAAATAAAAAAATACGTGAAGTGATAGATATGTTAGCTTGATTTAATTGTAATATTCTACAGTATACACTATATGCATATACATAAAAATATCTCATTGTGCCCCATAAAAATATAGAATTAGTATATGTCAATTAAAAATGTTTAAAAAGTGGGTATCTGTACAATGTGAAAAGAAAGGGCGGGCTTTGTTTATTATCTCACTAGCCATGAAAATATAATTAGGATTTCTAGCTTGAACAACAGCTCTTTAAAATCGTCAGAAATGTAGTTTACTATACAACTTTCTGTTTTGACAAGAGTCAGTGCATTAAATTAATATGTTGTTTCAAAATATTTTGCAGAATATTTCCTTTGCATGACCAAGGAAATATATTATTCTGTGTATTTCAAATAAATCATGAATTAAGTTTTTTTTTTTCTTTCTTGCCTTGTAAAAGTCTTGCAATAGACAGCACTACCAGTAGGAAGTTAAGAAAGGTGGTCCTTAAAGCAATTCACATTAAAAACTCTGTTCAATGTTACTTAGACTTTTATTCTGACACTTCAAATTGATCCCTTCACCTGTGTTTAGTCGGGTGCACTTTCAACAATAAGCATTTTTATTTGTTTATTTTTAAAAATAAAGATTGAGATGCTATGGTGAGAATATACAAATATTTAGGCAATCGTGATTTTATGGGAAGAATATCTTTTGCATGACTTGTGAACTGATCCTGATGAAAATTTTCTGAAAGTGTTTCAAAAATGTCTTGAGCACTAACATCATTGTGATATCTACTATAATGACTATTGTAAAAGATACCAGCTATTTCCATGCCTACATTCTGCTAAAATTATTACTTTTAAAATTATACCCATGCTTGATCACCTTGCTTTATGTCCTAAACGTGACAGCCATTATACTTCTTTTTTTTTTTTTTTTTTTTTTTTTTTGAGACGGAGTCTCGCTCTGTCACCCAGGCTGGAGTGCAGTGGCCGGATCTCAGCTCACTGCAAGCTCCGTCTCCCGGGTTCACGCCATTCTCCTGCCTCAGCCTCCCGAGTAGCTGGGACTACAGGCGCCTGCCATCTCGCCCGGACAGCCATTATACTTCTGACCTACTTTTCTGCATTACTCAAACGTTTCTTTAATGAGATACAACATTATCAGTAATGATTCCAGTAGTCATTTGCTTTTGGATAATTTCCCTTCCCTTCCTCTGATAAACTCTGAAATAAATTTGAGAACATTGAGTAATGGCAGAATTGGATATGGACCAAGCCCAATTAGATGTTTAAAAATTATACTGGTGCCTATCACATAGGATTAATCTTCTTTTCAGAGAGTACACACAACTGAAAATACTCTCAAAATGAAGTTATCTCCTTTATGACCCTGTAAACATGACTTGGTTTCTAGGACTTGGAAACAAATATGAACTGGTCTTACTAACATATCTGGAAGAAATGAAATAGAAAATACTATTAAGCATTACTTTCATAACTCAAATTTAGTTATCAGATTGCTTAATAAATTATCTATGAGAACCTGGAGGAAAAGGAGTAAAGAAAAAGATCTTAGTATTCTGTTGGCAATGATGAAAAAAAAAGGTCTTAGAGAAATGATGAAGCCAAACTGGGTGTGCCATAGAGAAGTGGACACTTTTTATCTTTCCCCAGATGAGTGGAGTTCTTATTTCTACATCTGCATCCTCCTTGTCCTTTGCTCTGCTCTCTATATGATACTTTCCAACTGGTTGGTCATTGGTCTTCACTGTTTACCCTGCCACTTTATTTTACTATGTTCATTACTTATGTTGCTACTTCCAACTTTAAAAAATAATTTATTCTTGTAATTCAATCCTTCTTTTTAGTATTTCATAGAGTTAGTCAGAATTTGTCAGTACTTGAATGGCTGTCATCTTTTTTCTTCTTCGTAGTAAATCATAAAAAAATTATCCACGTTGTGATAATTTATAATTTATAAATTAAATTTTATAATTTATAAATTATAATTTATAACTTAATTTATAAAGACACCCTTTAAATGCTATTTCTCTTTCTCTTGTGATGCTTTTCTTCTGTTTCTCCATTTCTCCTTTGACTCAGGATCTGTTGCTCCTCACCTCTTACATTGATTTCTCTGGATACTTTAGTTCAAAACACAGCAGGCATTCACTTATTTTATATAGCCTTTTTCTTAATTACTTCTCTAGATAACTCCACCCATTTCTTCTTTCCTTCCCACTGAATTCTGATGAACTTTCCTATTCTGTCTGCTCTACTGAGCAAGGGTTCCCATTTCCAAAGAGGTAACTTGCAACCTCCATAGTGACTGTTTTCCTTCTACTTTTTGTCTTGCCACCACCAGAAAATGTCTTAATTTTACTTCTCACTTGAGAAAGCTTTTCATCCTGTCTCCCTTCCTTTTAATAGTTTTTGGGTCTTTGCATCGTACAGATGTTACCATTCAGTTTTTAAAGTTCCCCTTTCATTCTGAGCCCTTGAAACTGACCCAGCTGCATCTGTCTCTACTCATTTTGATTTATTATTAAGAAGTTTGCTCAACTTTATTCTTCTCCAAATTTTGTGCACTGCACTCTCTGTCTTGGTGTTTTCATTAAAAAAATTGCCCCTGTTTTCTATATACCCTGAACTTTTTTCAATTACAAATTATCTGAAGCTTTTTCCAATCTGTCCTTGGCTATCTTTTACCAGGTTTTTTTGGTGTGTGTGTGTATGGGGGACTCCCTTGTCATGTTACTACCTCAAATTAATATGCCCCTGCTATGGTATACATTTTGTGGTCCCCTAAAATTCATATGTTGCAATCCTAACCCTCAAGGTGATGTAATTAGAAAGTGAGGCCTTTGGGAGGTGATTAGGTCATGGGTACGGAGGCCTCATGAATGGGATTAGTGTCTTTACAAAGGAGGTCCCAGAGAGACCTCCCCTCACCCCTCCTTTCTGCCATTTGAGGAAACAGCTAGAAGGCACCATCTATGAGCAAGAAAGTGGGCCATAATCAGATGCTAAATCTGCTGGCACCTCAGTCTTGGAATTCATAGCCCCCAAATCTGTGAGAAATACATTTCTATGGTTTATAAACTACTTAGTTTATGGCCTTTAAAAAATAGCAAGCTGAATGGAATAGGACACCTCCTATCCAAATTTCAAACCAGTCTCTTGTTGTAATGTCTAGTGTGTCACAGTGACTCTGGACTATGTCATAGGGCTGTTCATCTTCATCATCCCTCTAATACTGTGGGATTAAATAGCCTTCTACGTTGCTATTCAAAGTGTGGTTCCTTGATTTGCATTATTAACATCACTCTAGTGCTTTTAAAAAATGCACACAGACAAGCTGAACTGCGGACTTTCTGAATCATAATCTGCATTTTAATATGATCTCTAGGTAATATTTTTACACAGTAAAGTGTAAGAGGCACTGGCAAGCTACATATATGAAAACTGGAGGATACATGAAAATCACCTCAGTGAGTTCAAGTGTTTTGTGATCTGTGCCCAAATTGTGTTGCCTCAAAGTCTTTCAGTGTCTCTTGGAATTCACGTATAGCTGTTTCTCTTGAAATACCTATACATGAAGTATTGCAGTTTCTATGTTCTTTCTCCTTATTCAAATTTAGCAAATACTCTCCTTCCCAGTATGCATTGTGATCGCGTAGCTGAATCTCTTCCCATGCCTATGGGCAAAGTAAGGCGATTATTTTATTTACCATTTTACTAACAGAAAAACTGAAGAGAAATTATATGATTTTCTTAGAGTCATCTAGATAATCACAAGTACAATAAAAACACATATACAAGGTCCTTAACCCTTGGTTTAAAATGTGTTTCATTACTGTGCTTTTGTTGGTTGAATGAATATATAACCTTTTACCAATTTTTTCATTTATGTTAATTTTTAAATATTAAGACACTCGAATTCTGCATTATTGTCAAAAACTAATTGGAAATATAGTCACATCAGTATCATTTTATCAAGTATACTTTGAGAGACAGTAATAAAAAATTGAAGATTTATAAATCATATGCAAGAAAGAGTACCATATTTCTTTAAAAATGCATAGAGGTTGGTGAAAAACATTCACAAGAGAAAATTCATTAGCCCAGATATCTTTTGGAGAATATTACTAGAATAATTCAGTGATACATGACATCCTCTTTCAATCTTTATCATCTCTTAATCCAATTTGTCTTGACACTCTCTCCCATAACGCAAACATTAACTTGTTCACTTTCTCTTCAAATCAATGAAAGTGCAATAATTTCCTCCCATTCCTCCATATGTCTTAAATATTTCTAAAATTGAAATGGGAGGGGTGGGTTTGGGGAAGAAATGGTAGCACATTGAAGGACATTAAAAACTTTATGAAGGTTCATAAGAATTAAGAACTACTTATTTTCATAGGAGAGTGATAGTCTAATTTGAGAGTCCTAACAACTAGTCTCTTAGTAACTAGATAAGTTTCATTTTAGTTTTAAAAAAACTTTTAAGTTCAGGGTACGTGTGTAGGTTTCTTATGTAGGTAAAGTTGTGTCATGGAGGTCTATTATACAGATTGTTCCATCACCCAGGCATTAAGCCTAGTACCCATTAGTTATTTTTCCTGATCCTTTCTCTCCTCCCACCTCCCACCCTCTAGTAGACCCCAGTGTGTGTTGTTCCCTCCCTGTGTCCATGTATTCTCATTATTTAACTCCCATATATAACTGAGAACATGTGGTATTTGGTTTTCTGTTCCTGTGTTAATTTGCTAAGGATAATTGGCCTCCAGTTCCATCCATGTCCCTGCAAAGGACATGGCCTCATTCTTTTTCATGGCTGCACAGTATTCCATGGTGTATATGTACTACATTTTGTTTATCCAGTCTATCAATGATGGGTATTTAGGTTGATTCCATGTCTTGACTCTCTTGAATAGTGCTTCAATGAATATGTGCAGGCATGTGTGTCTTCATAATAGAATTCTTGGTATTCCTTTGGGTATATAAATCCTGGTAATGGGATTGCTAGGTCAAACGGTATTTCTGTTCTTAGATCTTTAAGGAATTGCCACCCTGTGATCCACAATGGCTGAACTAATTTACACTCCCACCAACAGTGTATAAGTGTTCTTTTTTCTCCACCATCTTGTCTGCATCCTTATGTTTTGATTTTCTAAGTTTTATAACGTAGTAGTTTGCAAAATAAATCTATTAGCTAGTTATTGTGGCATGTAAATGGAAGATGACATCTACATCTGAAAGCAAACTGTGCTACTAATTCATAATTTAAAATATTGTCAAAATATTTCACTAGACTCTTCCATTTGTGTATTGATCTTAAAAACTTTGCATTTTATGATGAACAATGTGGAAATTAATGTTATGGACAAAATAAAAATCGAGGTGGCAGCATGTGGAATAAATATAGAATTTGGGGCATATGTAGGACTCAGTTTGGCCTTTGTATTTGCTACTTATTGTGTGAACTTAAATTAGTAATAGAGTGACCTACTCTGCTGGATTTCCTTGGGATTTTTTTTTGGTTTTAAAAGTGAAAGTCCTACATCTAGGATACTCTTTTTATTTCAGGCAAATCAAGAAGGTTATCAACCCTAATAAGTGGATTAGACTTTCTAAGCATCGGGTCTTTTACCTGAAATTTATATCTATGAGATAAGATTCAAATATATCTCTCCTTCTCTCTATATATGTAGATTATATACTCTACTATGCTACCTATAAACATTAATTATCTAGAAGATACACCATGAATGTAATAGATAAATCACAGCTATAGGAGGGATGATATAACAAACTGGGCAGCAGAATTTGCACTTTGAACACAAATTCACTAATACAAGTGCTTTCTCTAAAAACTCCTGGAGTAAAATGAAAATTTAAGTGGAAAACAAAATGAAATTTGATTTAGTAACAGTAGAAGGAGTCAAGAATTTGAGACATTTTGCAGTCTGAAAAACAAATTTTCAGTTTTCAAGTGTAGACAGTATTGGCAATACTATTTAGCCCACAATTGAAATTAGGGAAATTGAATGTCATTTTTCACTGAATTTCCACAGAGTTTCATGATATATGTTCTTTAAACAAAGCAAAAGAAGCATCTCCATGATTATTTTGTGATCTTACTTAGGTTATAACAAGAGGTTTACAGGAATGTGAAGACTCCTTATTTCTGTGGAAGAACTCCATTTATTCAGTTGTTCTTGCAGTCCTAGAATAAGGGCACACTGAACTCCTCCATGCTGGAAAATGAACCTGACATTATGGGTATATGATTATCATCCCTATCCTGGAGGAATTCATAACTTAAGGGGGAAGTCAGGTGTGCAGTGAGGTGGGTAAAATGCAATCTGATACATGCTAAATAGAATTCTGAATAGTGCTGTGGAGGCAAAAATGAAGAACAGCTATTGCCTAAAGGACTTTTCACAGCTTGTGACACTTGAGTGGAGTCTTAAAGGATGAGTTAGGATTCACCAAGCAGAACAGAATTAGAAAGGCTTTGCCACAGAAGAAACAGCATATTCAAATGCAAAAGAGCATGAGGAAGGCTTCTCTGTGGGAGAGCAATGCTGGCAGAATGTTGGTTAGAAGATCAGAATGATAGACAGAAATGCATTTGGAGAGACTTTCCTAACATTATTATTTTATAACACTAAGACCTTTAGCCTTTTTCTTGTAGGTGTTAAGGAAACATCAAAATTATTTAAAGAGAAAATTGAGAAGCTTAGATTCTTGTATTTGAAGAAATAACTTTGGCAGAATGTGTTGGAAGGGTTAGTGTTATGAGGAAAACTACAGATAAAAAGCCTGGAGAGAAGGCTACTGTATTATTCAAAAGAAACATAAAAATAGTCAAAGCAAGTTAGTGATCATTGAGAAAAGGAGGAAAGTAGGGTTTAGATTGGGCTTTTTTCTGTAGGACTCTTCAAATCATTGACTGCAGAGGAATGCTAGGAGGTAGATTCATTTGGGCAACAGGTTGGATTGAGCATTTTAGGTGGAATTTCACTAGCTTGATCAATCTTTGTTGCATCAGGAGAGTCATAAAAGGAATCTGTGCTTGAACCTATGGATACTTGGGGGCCATTGCAACTTCAAAATCTGTAATTTAAAATAATATTATTTTATGCCTTTCTTTGTAATTTGATCATTGTAGGTTTACAGTTGGTTTTGTCTGAAATAATAACAGAAACCCCTGCTCTTTTTTGCTTTCCATTTGCTTGATAGATCTTTCTCTATCCCTTTACTTTAAGCCTGTGGATGGCCTTGCATGTAAGATGGTTCTCTTGAAGATAGCATACAGTGGGACCTTGCTTCTTTACCCAACTTGCCGCTCTGTGCCTTTTAAGTGGGATGTTTAACCTATTTACATTAAAGGTTAACATGAATATGTGTGAATTTGATCCTTTCATTGTGTAGTTAGCTGGTTATTATGTAGACTTGATTGTGTATTTTCTTTCTAGTTTCAATTGTCTATGTATTTAAAGTGTGTTTTTTTGGTGGCAGGTACCAGCCTTTCATTTCCACATTTAGCATACCCTAGGACCTCTTGTAAGGCAGGTCTAGTGGTAATGAATTCCCTTAGTGTTTCCTTGTCTGAAAAAGATTGTATTTCTCCTTAGCTTATGAAGCTTAGTTTAGCTAGATATAAAATTTTCAGTTGGAATTTTTTTATTTAAGGATGCTGAACATAGGCCCCCAATCTCTTCTGACTTACAGAGTTTCTGCTGAAAAGTCCACTGTTAGCCTGCTGGAGTTCCCTTTGTAGGTGAACTTCTCCTTCTGCTTACTTGTCTTTAATATTTTTTCTTTCACATTGATCTTGGAGACTCTAATGACTAGCTGTCTTGGGGATGGTTCAACTCAAAAAGAAGGCTGAACTATTTGTTTACTCTTGGTTCTCTAATTTTTTCAGTTGTGATGTCAGGGTGTTGATTTGAGATCTTTCTAGCTTTTGATATGTGTAGTTAGTGCTATAAATTTCCACCTTAACACTGCTTAGCTGCATCCCAGAGGTTCTGGTACGTTGTCTCTGTGTTCTCATTAGTTTAAAAGAACTTCTTGATTTCTGCCTTAATTTAATTACTTAACCCAGGAGTCATTCAGGAGCAGATTGTTCAGTTTCCATGTAGTTGTGTGGTTTTGTGTGAGGTTCTTAATCTTGAGTTCTAATTTGATTGTGCTGTGGTCTGAGACACTGTTTGTTATGATTTCTTTTTTTTTTTTTTTTTTTTGCATTTGCTGGGAACTGTTTTACTTCCAATTATATGATCAATTTTAGAATAAGTGCCATGTGGTGCCAATAATAATGTATATTCTGTTGTTCTGAGGTGGAGAGTTCTGTAGATATCTATCAGATCCACTTGATCTACAGTTGATTTCAATTCCTGAACATCTTTGTTAAATTTTCTGCCTCGATACAAATGGAAAAAAAAATTGCATGCTTATGGATAGGAAGAATCAATATCATGAAAATGGCCATACTGCCCAAATTAATTTATAGATTCAATGCTATTCCCAACAAACTACCATCAAATTTCTTTGAAGAATTGGAAAACCGTACTTTAAATTTCATATGGAACCAAAAAAGAGTCCATATAGCCAAGACAATCCTAAGCAAAAAGAATAAAGCTGGAGGCATCATGCTACCTGGCTTCAAACTATACTACAAGTCTACAGTAATCAAAACAGCATGGTACTGGTACCAAAACAGATATATAGACTAATGGAACAGAACAGAGACCTCAGAAATAATATCACACATCTACAACAATCTGATCTTTGACAAACCTGACAAAAACAATCAATGGAGAAGGGATTCCCTAACTAATAAATGAGGCTGTGAGAACTGGCTAACCATATGCAGAAAACATAAACTAGACCCCTTTCTTACATTTTATAGAAAAATTAACTCAAGATGAATTAAAGACTTAAATGTAAAACACAAAATCATAAAAACCTTAGAAGAAACCTAGACAATACCATTCTGGCCATAGGCTCAGGCAAAGATTTCATGATGAATATGCCAAAAGCAATTGCAATAAAAGCAAAAATTGACAAATGGGATCTAATTAAACTAAAGAGCTTCTGCACAGCCAAAGAAACTATCATTAGAGTGAACAGGCAGCCTACAGAATGGGAGAAAAATTTTGCAATCTACCCATCTGACAAAAGTCTAATATCCAAAATCTACAAGGAGCTTAAACAGATTTACAAGAAAAAAACAACCCCACCGAAAAGTGGTTGAAGGACATGAACAGACACTTCTCAAAAGAAGTAGTCCTTCCCTTTCTATGTGGCCAAAAAACAACAAACAAGAAGAAAGGTTAATCATCACTGGTCATTAGAGAAATGCAAATCAAAACCATAATGAGATACCATCTCACGCCAGTTAGAATGGCGATCATTCTAAAAAGTCAGGAAACAACAGATGCTGGTGAGGCTGTGCAGAAATAGGAACACTTTTACACTGTTGGTGAGAGTGTAAGTTAGTTCAACCATTGTGGAACACAGTGTGGCGATTCCTCAGGGATCTAGAACCAGAAATACCATTTGACCCTGCAATCCCATTACTGGGTATACACCCAAAGGATTATAAATCATTCTGCTATAAAGATACATACACACGTATATTTATTACAGCTCTATTTACAATAGCAAAGACTTGCATGTTGTCAGGGGCCTGTAGTCCCAGCTACTCGGGAGGCTGAGGCAGGAGAATGGCATGAACCCAGGGGGCGAAGCTTGCAGTGAGCAGAGATCATGCCACTGCACTCCAGCACCTGGGAGACAGAGCAAGACTCTGTCTCAAAAAAAAAAAAAAAAAAAAAAAAAGACTTGGAACCAACCCAGATTCTCATCAATGATAGACTAAATAAAGAAAATGTGGGTTGGGTGCAGTGGCTCGCATCTGTAATCCTAGCACTTTGGGAGGCTGAGGCGGGTGGATCATGATGTTAGGAGATCAAGAACATCCTGGCCAACCTGGTGAAACCCTGTCTCTACTAAAAATACAAAAATTAATTGGGTGTGGTTGTGCATGCCTGTAATCCCAGCTATTTGGGAGGCTGAGGCAGGAGAATCACTTGAACCCAGGAGGCAAAGGTTGCAGTGAGCTGAGATCATGCCCTGCACTCCACCCTGGTGACAGAGTGAGACTCCGTCTTGAAAAAAAAAAAATGTGTCACATATACACCTTGGACACCTTGGAATACTATGCAGACATAAAAAAGAATGCGTTCATGTCTATGTCATTTGCAGAGACAGGGATGGAGGTGGAAGCCATCATTCTCAGCAAACTAATACAGGAACAGAAAACCAAACACCGCATGTTCTCACTCATAAGTGGGAGTTGAACAATGAGAACATATGGACACAGAGAAGAGACCTTTCATCACACACGGGGACCTGTTGGAGGGTCGGTGGCAATGGGATGGAGACCATTAGGACAAATACCTAAGGCATGCAGGGCTTAAACCTAGATGATGGGTTGATAGCTACAGCAAACAATCATGCCACATGTATACCTATATAACAAACCTGCATGTTCTGCAAATGTATCCCAGGACTTAAAGTAAAAAAGTCTTCATAACGGAAAAAAGATGCCTTGATGTTTCTAATATTGTCAGTGGAGTGTTAAGGTCTCCCGCTTTTATTGTGTGGGAGTCTAAGTCTTTTTTCAGATCTCAAATAATTTGTTTTATGAATCTGGGTGCTTTTGTATTGGGTGTATATGTATTTAGGGTAGTTAGTTCTTGTTTAATTAAATGCTTTACAATTATGTAATGCCCTTCTTTGTCTTTTTAAATCTTTGTTCATTTAAAGTCTTTTTTTTTTTTTTTTTTTTGTCAGAAACTAAGATTGCAACCTCTGCTTTTATCTGTTTTCCATTTGCTTGGTAAATTTGTCTCCATCCCCTTATTTTGAGTCTTTATGTGTTTTTGCATGTGAGATGGGTCTCTCAAATACAGCACACCAATGGGTCCTGACTCTATCCAGCTTTCCATTCTGTGTCTTTTACTTGGGGGTATTTAGCCCATTTACATTTAAGGTTAATAGTGTTATGTGTGAATTTCATCCTGTCATCATGATGCTAGCTGGTTATTTTGCAGATTTGTTTATGTAGTTTCTTTATAATGTCATTGGTCTGTGTACTTCAGTGTATTTTTGTTGTGTCAGGTACAGTTTTTCCTTTCCATATTCAGTGTTTTCTTCAGGAAATTTTGCAAGGCAGGCCTGGTGGTGATGAATTCCCTCAGAATTTGCTTGTCTGAAAAGGATTTCACTTATGAAGCTTAGTTTGGCAAGATACAAACTCCTGTGTTGGAAATTCTTTTATTTAAGAATGTTGATTATTGGTCCCCAATCTCTTCTTGCTTGTAGGGTTTCCATGAGAAGTCTGCTGTTAGTTTGATGGGCATCCCTTTGTAGGTGACCTGGCCTTTTTCTATGGCTGCCCTTAACATTTTTTCCTTCATTTTGACATTGGAGAATCTGATGATTATGTATCTTGGAGTTGATCTTCTCATGGAGCATCTTACTGTGGTTCCCTGGATTTTCTGAATTTGAATGTTGACCTGTCTTGTTAGGTTAGAGATGTTCTCCTGGATGATATCCTGAAGTATGTTTTCTGACTTGGTTTCATTTTCCTCATCTATTTTGGGTACCCCAATCAGTTGTAGGTTTGGTCTTTTAACATAATACCATAGTTCTTGAAGGTTTTGTCAGTTCCTTTTCATTCTTTTTTCTCTAATCTTGTCTGCCTGCCTTATTTCACCAAGATAATCTTCAAGCTTTTATATTCTTTCTTTCGCTTGGTGTATTCAGCTACTGACACTTGTATTTGCATTGTGAACAAACCTGCACTTTCAGCTCCATCAGGTCATTGATGTTCCTCTCTAAAATGGTTATTCTGGTTAACAGCTCCTGTGATGTTTTATCATGGTTCTTAGTTTCTTTGCATCGGGTTAGAACATACTCCTTTAGCTCAGAAAAGTCCACTATTACTCACCTCCTGTAGCCTCCTTCTGTTAATTCATCCTTTTCAGCCTCAGCCCAGATCTCTGCCCTTGCTGGAGAGGTGTTATAATCATTTGAAGAAGAAGAGGCACTCTGGCTTTTTGAGGTTTCAGTGTTTTTGCACTGATTCTTTCTCGTCGTCTTGGGTTTATTGCCCTTCAATCTTTGAGGATGTTAACCTTCAGCTGGGATTTTTGTGGGGCTATTTCCGTTGATTTTGTTTTTGTTGCTTCCTGTTTTTCTTTTAGAAGTCAGACTCCTCTTCCATAGGGCCACTGCAGTTTTCTGGGGTGGTCCACTCCAGACTTTATTCACCTGGGTCCCTCTTGCACCTGGAGGTATCACCACTGGATGCTGCAGAACAGCAAAGATGGCTGTCTGCTCCTTCCTCTGGGAGCTCCATTATCCCAGAGAGGCACCAACTTGATACCATAAGGAAAACTCCTGTATAAGGTGCCTGGAGACCCTTATTGGGAAGTCTCATACAGTCAGGAGAAGTGGGATCAGAGACCCACTTAAATAAGTAGTCTGGCTGCCCCTTGACAGAGCATGTATGCTGAATTGGGGGGAATCCTCCTCTTTTGGACTGCCCTGATTCTTTGGAGAGCTAGCAGGAAGAAAAGACTAAGACTGCTGATTCCCAGATACTCTGGCTGCCCCTTCCCCTTAGGGGCTTATCCCAAGGAGATCAGAGTTCTGTCCTTAAACACCTGGCTGGAGATGCTGAAATTCCTGTAGGGAGACCCTGCCCAGTGAGAGGGGATAGGTTGGGGTCCCACTTAAAGAGGCAGTCTGGACATGATCTGTCATAGTCACAGTGTTGCACTGTGTGGAATTCCTCCCAGACCAAACCACCCAGTTTAGCTGGCACTAGCATGGGAAAATGGCTGAATGGAGCCACAGTAATGGTGACTTTCCCTCCCAGCATAAACTCAGTTGTCTTAAACAGTCTACAGCCTGCTGCACTGGCCAGTGGAGATTCCAAGCCAGTGGGTCTTAGCTTGAGGGCTTCTGTTGGAGTAGGGCCAACTGAATGAGGCAGCTTGGCTCCCTGTCTTAAGCCCCCATCCTACAGGAGTGGACAGATCTGCAGTCTCACTGGAGTTCCTGGAGCTAAAGTTTACAAAAATCCCTGCATTCTCAGTGCCTGCCAGATTTGCCACTGACCTGAGTGGCTGCTGTGAGTCTGCATAGCTCAGTGCTTGGGACTCAAGGCCCTGGTAACGTGGGCTTATGGGGGGATCTCCTGATCCACGGGTTGCGAAGATCTGTGGGAATCATGGTTTCTCCGGTGGGGTAGCCACAATCACTCACTGCCTCTCTTGGCTGGGGGAGGGAGCTTTCTTTATCTCCTGCAGCTCCCAGGTGAGGTGTCACTCCAGCCTGCTTTTCCTCACTCTCCTTGGGTCGTGCCAAACACCTAGTCAGTCTCAATGAGAGAACTTGGGTACCTTAGTTGAAAATGCAGAAGTCACTCACCATGTTCATTCTTCTCAGTGGGAGCTGCAGACCAGAGCTGTTTCTACTCAGCCATCTTGACCTTTCCCCCAAGAGAAGAGTTTATAGTTGTAAACACCGACATCAAAAAGTTAGAAAAATTTCAGAATAGTGACTTATCATCATACCTCAAGCAACTTCAGAAACAAGAGCAAACGAACGTCAAAGGTAGCAGAAGAAAATAAATATCCAAATCAGATCTGAACTTAATGAAACGGAGATAAGAAAAATCATACAGAAGTTCAGTGAAACCAAAAGTTGGTTCTTTGAAAGAAAAAAAAAGATTGATAGACCATTAGCTATACTAATAAAGAAAAGAGGGGGGAGATCCAAATAAACACAATCAGCAATGACAAAAGACATAATCACTGACCCCAAAGAAATAGAAAAAACACTCAGAGACTATTTCCAACACCTCTATGTCCACAAACTAGAAAACTTAGATGAAATGGATAAATTATTGGAAGAAATATTTCGCCTTTTGAGATTGAACCAGAAAGAAATTGAATACAAGAACAGATGAATAATGAGTTCTTTCTGATATTGAATCAGTAATTTAAAAACTTACTAATTAAAAAAAAAAAAAAAAAAAAAAACCTGGACCAGATGGATTCATAGACAAATTTTACCAGATGTATAAAGAAGAGCTAGTACCAATCCTACTGAAACTATTCCAAAAAATTGAGGAGGAGGGCTTCCTCTCTAACTCATTCTGTGAAGGCAGCATCATTGTGATACCAAAACCTAGCACAGAAACAATGAGGAAAAAAAAGCTTCAGACCAATATTCCTGATTAACATAGAGGCAAAAATTCAAAATAAAATACTAGCAAACCAAATCAAGCAGTTCATCAAAAAGCCAATCCACCATGATTAAGTAGGCTTCATTCCTTGGGTGCAAGGTTAGTTCAGTGTATACAAATCAATAAATGTAACTAATTCCATAAACAGACTTAAAAACAAAAACTACATGATAAATTCAACAGATGCAGAAAATGCTTTTGATAATATTTAACATTCCTGAATGTTAAAAACCCTCAGCAAACTAGCCATTGTAGTAAGAGCTATCTATGACAAACCCACAGCCAGCATCATAGTTAATGGTCAAAAGGTGAAAACATTCTTCTTGAGAACCAGAACATGACAAGGAAGTCCACTGTCACCATACCTATTCAGCATAGTACTGGAAGCACTAGCTAGAGTATCAGGCAAGAGAAGAAAATAAAAGACACTCAAATAGGAAGAGAGGAAGTAAAATTATTTGTCTTCACAGATGGTATGATACTATAAACCTAAAAAATAACCCATAGTCTCTACCCAAAGGCTCCTAGATCTAATAAACAACTTTAGCTAAGTTTCAGGATACAAAATCAATGTACAAAAATCAGTAGCATTTCTAACACAAATAACATCCAAGTTGAGAGCCAAATCAAGAATGCAATCCCATTCACAAAACCCACAAACAAAAATATTTATGGATACAGCTAACCAAGGAGGTGAAAGACCTCTATAATGAGAATTACAAAACACTACTGCAAGAAATTAGAGACAACACAAACAAAGGGAAAAACATTCCGTCCTTATGGGTAGCAAGAAGCAGTATTGTTAAAATGACCATACTGCCCAAAGCAATGTACAGATTCAATACTATTTCTATCAAACTACCAATGACGTTTTTCACAGAATTAGAAAAAAATACGTAGAACTTGTTTGGAAACAAAGAAGAGCCCAAATAGCCAAAGCAGTGCTAAGCAAAAAGATCAAAACTGGAGGCATCACAGTACCCAACTTCAAACTATACTACAGGACTACAGTAACAGACACATAGACCAATGGAGCACATTAGAGAATCTAGAAATACAGCTGTTGATCTTTGACAGATAAAACCATCTGATCTTTAGCAATGCTTACAAAAAGAAGCAACTGGGAAAGGAAATCCAATTCGATAAGTGGTGCTGGGATAGCTGGCTAGCCATTTGTAGAAGATTGAAACTGGACCCCTACCTTTCGCCATATACAAAAATCAACTCAAGATGGATAAAAGAGTTAAATGTAAAACCTAAAACTGTAAACTATAAAGACCCTAGAAGAGAACCCAGGAAATACCATTCTGTACATAGGAACTGGCAACGATTTCATAATGAAGACGCCAAAAGCAATTGCAAACAAAACCGAAATTGACAAGTGGGGCCTAATTGAACTAAAGAGCTATGCACAGCCAAACAAACTATCAAAGGAGCAAAACAGACAGCCTACAGAATGTTAGAAAATATTTGAAAACTATGCATCTGACAAAAGTCTAATATCTAGAATCTTAAGGAACTTAAAAAGATTAACAAACAAAAAATGAACAACTCCATTAAGAAATGGGCAAAGGACGTGAACAGCCACTTGTCAAAGGATGACATACATATGGCCAACAGCATATGAAAAAATGTTCAACATCACTAATCATTAGGGAAATGGAAATCAAAACCACAATGAGATACCATCTCTCACCAGTCAGAATGGCTATTATTAAAAAGTCAAAAAATGATAGACACTGGTGAGGTGGCATAAGAAAGGGAAAATTTATACACTGCTGGTGGGAATGTAAACTAGTTTAGCTGCTGTGGAATGCAGTCTGGAGATTTCTCAAAGGACTTAAAACAGAACTACCATTCAACCCAGCAATTCTCTTACTGGGTATATACTCAAAGGAATATAAATCATTCTACCATAAAGACACGTTCGCAAGTATCTTCACTGAAGCACTATTCACAATAGCAAAGACATGGAATTGACCTAGATGCCCATTAATGGTGGATTGGATAAAGAAAATGTGGTATATATACACCATGGAGTATGATGCGGGTACTAAAAAATGAGATTGTGACCTTTGCAGCAACATGGATGGGGCTGGAGGCCATAATCCAAAGTGAATTAACATAGGAACAGAAAACTCAATAGTGCATGTTCTTACTTATAAGTGGGAGCTAAACATTGAGTACACAGGGACACAAAGAAGGGAACAATAGAAACTGGGGCCTCTTTGAGTGTGGAGGGTGAAAGGAGGGTTAGGATTTAAAAACTACCTATTGGGTATTATGCTCACTAGCTTGGTGACAAAATAATATGTACATCAAACTCCTATGACATGCAATTTATCCGTGTAACAAACCTGTACATGTACCCTTTTAACCTAAAATAAAAGCTGGAAAGAAAAAAAAAAAATAGACAGAAAATAATAATACTGCTTTCAGAAAGAGAAAAACGGGTGATCTCAGAGCCTGTGTTCTACTTGAATTCCCAGAGGAAAGCAGCTGATCCAGTAAGAATAGGATTTAGGTTGTCAAGGTGAGCCCAGGGTACAGAAATCTTATGGTGACAGAGTACACTGAAGTGGAATGTGTATTTGAAAGTTCAAACAGGCTGGTTTTAACTTGGAGGTAGGGCCACTCGTTCACAGAGCATCTAATGTTTTCCAGGACCCCAAGCAATATTCAACATTTATCTTGGGTTAAATCTAGAATCTTTGTGATTCAATAAATGGACTGTCTCTTAGAGAATCAAGTCAGCAAAAGTACTATGGAAACTGGAATGCATCAAGGGAAAAGTGTGCCTTTGGGTGCTGGCAAAGCATAAAGAACCTAGATGAAATATTTAAGTACACAAAAGTAGAGCAATGAACTACAGCAAATTAGCAGATAAAAGTGTTGTAAGTGGAAAGGATTTACCAGAATTCCCTTTTAAACATGGGCTGGAGAGCCATCTTAACATGTCTTAAATAGTTGTAGGGTGTAAATACCTATTATAAGAAAAGAAAAGCTGGCATGGTTAGATCGGTTTCAACGGAAGTTAATGAAGTAGACAAGAAACAACTGGTATCAGGAGCTCTACATCAGTGAAGCTGAAAGAATGAGGTTGCACGGAAAAGGAAAGTGACATCTATTTGATCCAGGAAGTAAACATTTTTCTTGTTAAATACTCTTGGATTTGAGAAATGTAAACACTTGCTCATTGTAACAAATGAAACGAAGAGGAAGAAAACAAGTGAAAAAAAATCTCTCCAGCTGACTGCCAGCATCCTCCACTCCAGTACGCCTGAGAATAACAGATTGGTCTTTTGCAAATCATTATACAGATAAATGGGGCTGTGTGGCAATGTTTTTTTACAGAACCAATATACTACCATGGTTTTTTTTTTTTTTTTTTTTTTTTTGCAATTTTATAGTCTCATTTTGTCATGTATCATGGACAACCCTTCAGATGAATAGACAAAAAAAATTCTATTAATAACGGACACTCAGATTGTTCCCAGTGCCTGTCATTATAAGCAATGGTGCAAAGAAACAAAAATCTTTTATGTGTATTTTTATATATAATGCTGTCATTTCAGTAGAGTCAAATAAAAGACTTATAGAACTTTAATTATACTAGATAATGCCACATTATTTGAAGATAAGTTTTAGTTACACATTCTCCCTTGACCAATGTGGTTAAAAAAGCTTCCTCGTGTAACTAGATCTGAGTATTATAGGTATTTTATAAAAATTTCCAAATACGATTAATAAAATATGTTTCTGTTGTTTTAACTTGCTTTTCCCTGAGTTTTGTGACTTTGGAGTGTGGGTGACAGCTTTTAAATAAATGTTTCTATCCATTTTGTTGTTTCTCTTGTGAATTGCTGATTCCTCTTTTTGGCCACTTTTTATGAACTTTTTCCTTTTTAGTTGTTTTTCATCATTTGTAGAATGCCTTTATATATTCTGAAACTTAGGTCATCTCTCAACTTATTTAGACTTCATTTTATAGTTCATTTCATATGGGCAGTTTACCTGTGTTACCAATTTTGACACTAGATATTTGTAATTTTTTTTGCAGTTAGTACATTTTCTTTTTAATTAGCAGTAGAGTACACCTAAAGAAGTGTTAGACAATGTAAATATACACCTCAATGAATTAGCACCAAGTATACACCCAAGTAGCTACTTTTAGGTTAGAAAATTTACAATTGCCAGCACTGTAAAAAGGCGCCCGCTACCAAAAACCCATGCCAACTCCAACTGCTACCTCTCCATCCTTCCCCAAAGTAGCCACTTTGCTAACTTCAAACTCTCTCTATATATTTGCTTTTTATGTATTTTTTTCTTTTGTTAAACAACATATAGAATGAATAATATAATGTTTATTATTTTGTGTTTAGCTGCCTGGGACAACATTATGGGTTTTAAATTCATGTATTGCATGAATCTAGTTAGTTGCTTTGGGTTGGACTTCCAGTACTATTATGGATAGAAGTGGGGAAAGCAGACATTCTTCCTTGTCTCTGATTTTAAAGGAAAACTTTTCAAACTTTCATCATGTTTGCTGTGGGTTTTTACATAGGACATTTAATATATTGAGGTAGTTTTGTTATATTCCTATTTTGTTACATGTTTTTATCAGGGGAGGGTGTTAGATTTTGTTAAATTTTTTTTTTTTTTGGCATCAAATGAGATGATAGTTTTTCAGGTTCAAATCAGCCTAGCTGTGCTAATTCTGACCCACAGGGCCAGAGGTTTTATAGTGACTCCATGGCCAATTAAATGCTTTTGAATTCACAGTTCATTATGAGGCTGTCAGAAGTCAACAAATATGCAAATTATGTTCAACACACATAGGCGGTAATAAGAGAGGGGGAGAACCAATCACAGGGAGTAGCCTGACGATGCAGGGATGAAAGTGCTCAGCAGAACTTCCAGCAGCTGCTGCCCATAGAAAAGAGGCTTCGCAATTCTACCCCCACCAAGAGCGTCTGCAGGCATCCAGTCCATGGTCAATTTATGTGAAGCTTTTTTGGCCCTCTGCAGGAATTTCCATAGCCATGATCTCAGTTGCCTTGCTTTCTTGTCAAGCCTTGGGGGTATCTGTCCACAGCAGATGTTATCTTAGAACCTTAGTCTACCATACATGTGCATATCACTTAGAGGGGTCAGTAATTTCACTTTAGGCTGAGTCACTTATCATAAGTCACTCAATTTTGAGAAATTTAGGATCACAAAATATTATATATCAGATGATCATGTGGTTTATTTTCCTTCATTCTGCTGATGTATATTACATTGACTGATTTTTATATGTTGAACCATCCTTGCACTAAAAAAAAAAAAAAAAACCCTTGGTTATGATTTATAATCATTTTAATATGCTGCTGAGTTTTATTTGCTAGCATTTTGTTGAGAATTTTTGCATCAGTGTTCATAAGTGATATCGTTCTACAGATTTACTTTCTTGTATTGTCTTTGACTTGGCATCAAGGGCCATACTGGCCTCATGAATGAATTAGGAAGTGTCCTCTCTTCAGTTTTTGATTAAATTTTGAACAGAATTGATGTTAGTTGTTTTCTTTGAATGTTTGGTGGAATTCATACCAGTGAGGCCATCAGGTCCAGGACTTCTCTTTGTCAGGATTTTTTAAAATTACTGATTCAATCTTCTTACTAGTTATAGGTCTATTCAGATTTTTGATTTCTTCATGATTTGGTCTTGGTAGGTAGTGTGTTTCTAGGAAGTTGTTTATTTTATCTAGGTCATCCAATTTGTTGGCATATAACTGTTCATAGTAGTCTCTTATAATCTCTTATATTTCTGAGTTTAGCATTTTTTTCCTTAGTTAATCTAGCTAAAGCTTAGCCAATTTTTGTTGACTCTTTTGAAGAGCTGACTTTTGGCTTTATTCATTTGATCCAATATTTTTCTATTCTCCATTTTATTTATTTCTGCTGTAATCTTTATGATTTCCCTCCTTCTGCTAGCTTTGGGTTTAGTTTCTCCTTTTTTTTAGTACTTTAAGTTGTCAACTTAGTTTGTTCATTTGAGATCTTTCTTGATTATTGATTTTCTGTTTTGTCACCCAGGCTGGAGTGTAGTGGAGTGATCTCAGCGCACTGCAACCTCCACCTCCCAGGCTCAAGCAATCCTTTCTATGTCAGCTTCCTAAATAGCTGGAACTACAGGCATGGTCCCACCACCACACCTGGCTAATTTTTTTGTATTTTTGGGAGAGACAGGGTTTTGCCATGTTGTCCAGGTTGGTCTCAAACTCCTGAGCTCAAGTGATCCACCTGCCTCTTTATTTTTTAATGTAAATGTTTATTTACATTAAAATGTGCATTTTAGGACTGCTTTTGCTATATCTCATAAATTTTGGTATTTTTTTCATTTTATGAAATTAGACACATCTCTTTTAAAATTAATTTTAAACAATTGACACTTTGCAATTATATTTACTTATGGGGTACAATTTTATGTTTCAATACATATATATGTTGTATAGTGATCCATTCAGGTTAATGTACCCATCACCTCATGCATGTATTATTTCTTTGTGGTAGGAACATTCAAAAACCTCTCTTCTAGCTATTTTATAATAAACAATATTTTACTGCTACCCATATTTCCTAATTTCTTTTATGATTTCTTCTTTGATACACTGGTTATTTAATTTTAAGAGTTCATTGTTCAATTTCTGTGAATTTGTTAATCTTCCAGTTTCTTTGTGTTATTTATTTCTAACTATCTTCTGTGTTTGGAGAAGATACTTTGTATGATATCTATCTTTCTAAGTCTATTGAGATGTAATTTGTGACCTAATATATGCTCTATCCTGGAAAATTACCCTGTGCAATTGAGAATAATGTGTATTCTGTTGTTCTTAATTAGGATATTCTATATATATCTATGAGATCTAGTTAGTCTATTGCGTTGTACAAGTCCTCTATTTTCTTACTTGTTTTTTGTTTGGTCGTTTTATCCATTATTGAGAGTGAGGCACTGAAGTTTCCAAATATTACTGTAGAACTATTTCCTTCTTTCAATTCTATCAATTTTTGCTTTATATATTTTACAGTCTCTTATTAGTGTGTTAATGTTTATAATTGCCTTCTTACTGTCTTAAATCTTTTATTAATTTATAATCTCCTTTTTATCTCTTATAATCTTTTTTTATTTAAAGTCTGTTTTGTCTGATGTTAGTCTAGCCACACTTACTCTCTTCTGGTTACTATTTGCACAGAATTTTTTTCCCCATACTTTCATTTTCAACCTATTTATGTCTTTGGGAATTAAACAAAATTAATTGCAGTTTACCAAGCAAGCCTTCCCTTGGACATTGCAAGCCTTCAATAGACTCTAGAGTTCCAAAATAATTATATCAGACAGATTCTGCCAATGTAATTGTTGTCTAGGTGAGGAGGCTGAATTATGTGCTTCCTACTTCGCCATTTTCCCAGACTCTTCAAGTCTAATTGTGGTTTTAATGGGAATTTTTTGGTTTACTTATGAGGTTGAGTACCTTTTCATATCTATTTAGTTTGTATGTTAGGTGAGTTTCTTTCTTTTTCCCTTTTTGCCATTTAGATACCTTCCTTTTTGAAGGGCCTGCTCAAGTTCGTTTGCACTTTTGTCCATTCAATTGTGTTTTCTTACTGATTTCTAGAATTCTTTGTATATGCTAAAAACAACTCCTTTATTGATTACGTATATTTGAAGTCCATTCTCTCACTCCATGGCTTGCCTTTCTATTTTCTGTCGCTTGATGAAAATTAATTCTTCATTTTATGTAGACAATTTTATCAATTCTTTTAAAAAATAATTACTACATGTTTTGTGTTGTCTTTGAAGAATCTTTTCTTATTCTAAACTGATTAATTTTCTCCTGCAGTACCTTTGAGAAACTTTGTTAATTTATTTTCACTTTTAAATCTTCAAACCAGCTAGGATTGGTAGTATGGTATTTGTTAGGGATCAAGTGGATACACATTTGACAATTACCCCTTAAAGAAAAGAGAGTTGTTTTTCTACTTTTCAGGTCATCTCTGTATAAACCAAGTATCTATATGTGAATAATTCGTTTCCTGGACTCTATTCCATTGGGTTTGTCAGCGTGTCTGTCTTTCCTTTCAAGAGTATCGCACTGTCTTTATTTTGAAGCTTTAACGCAAACTTTTGATATCCAACAGTAAATTTTCACACCTTGTTCCACTTCAGGAGTGTCATGACAATTCTTGCCCTTTTTCACTTCCACATATATGTTAGAACTGGCTTTTCAAATCACACATACACACACATTCGCATACACACACAAATTCATTGGCATTTTTATTTGAATAACATTGCTTTTATAGATCAGTTTGAGAAAAATTGAAATCTTAAAAATACTGAGTTTCCCAATGTATAATTTATCCCTCTCTTTATTTTGGTCTTCTTTAGTTTATTTCAATAATGCTATATTTTTTCTGTGAAGAAGTCATGATCATCTTGGTTGCATTTTCCTAGATATATTTGATAATTTTTATGTTATTATGACTGATTTTTTTTTGAAACAGGGTTTCACCCTATTGTCCAGACTGGAGTTCAGTAGCATAATCTAGGCTCACTGAAACCTTTGTCTCCCAGGTTCAAGCAATTCTCCCACCTACTCTCCCTAGTATCTGGAATTACAGGTGCACCCCACCATACCTGGCTAGGTTTTTGTATTTTTTGTAGACATGGAGTTTCACCATGTTGGCCAGACTGGTCTCAAATTCCTGACCTGAAATGATCTACCCTCCTTGGCCTCACAAACTGCAGGGATTGCAGGCCTGAGCCACCACGCCCAGGCTGATATTTATTTTAGAAAAACAAAAATCTTATATATTGATCTTGTAACCAATAAACTCCATAAATTATTTGTATATTCTTTTGTATCTACAGATTATTTAGATTTTCTATATACCATACAACATAATACATAAATAAAATCAGTTTTGATTATTTATTTCCATGAGTTATATATTTAGACATATTTCTTGTTGAAGTAAATCTGTATATGGTAAAGTCATAAATCATAAGTATACATCTTGATTAATTATCACAAAGAGAACAATGTGAAAATTCTAGATGAGAAAAAAAAACATGATCTGCACATATGCTGGGCTCTTCTTATTTAATTAACTGACATAACTCTGTAGGAAGAATTTTTATAATATTAAATTTAATATAAATGGGATCATAAATGTATTAGTCTGGGTTCTCTATGAACTGGAACCAATAGGAAACAGATATATCTATCTGTATCTACAAATTTATAGCATTCTCTGTGTGTGTGTGTATGTGTGTATATATATATGTCTATATATGTGTGTGTATATACACATATATGTATATACACACACACACATATAGACACATATAAATATCTAGTTGTATTGATATATAGATATATATGTATATTTATGTATCTATCTATATATGTATATATGCTACATTTGTTAAACAAATGAATACTTAATAAATGTGTATGTTTATTTCTGTATTCTTCATTGTGTTTCATCTGTTGATTTGTCTATTTTTGCTCCAATATTGCAACTCTTAATTAGAGTAGCTTTGTAATAAGACTTCATACCTAGTTCATGTTCTCTAACTTTGTTCTTCTCTACAAGCTTGTTTTGGATGTCTTGGCCCTTTATATTCCATATCAAACTCATGAAAATTGCTTATCTACCTCAGAAAAGAAAATTGGTTAAGAATGTTCTTGGGATCGAATAGGATCTATTAATCAATTTCAGGGATTGACATTATAACAACATTAAGTCTCCTGTATCCTTCTATGTTATTAGGCCTTCTTTCAATTTTGTCAGTACTGTTTTTTGGTTTCTCTCACAGATACTGCACTTTTCTAAAGATTTATGTCTTTTTTATACTATTGTAAATCTTTTTTTTTTCCATTTGTTTGTTGCTAGACTAAAAAATACAATGGATTTTTTTACATATTGATGTATCTAGTGACCTTGCCAATTTTTTTTTTTAGTAATTCTGACAGTTTTCCTGTAGATTATTTTGGATCTTCTACAACACAATCAAGTTCTCCATGAATAATGAACATTTTATTTCTTTATTTCTGGTGACTATGCCTTTTATTTTACTTACTTGCCTTTGCATTTGCCAAGATCTTCAAAACAATGTTAAATAATTATTGTCCTTTTGTTCCAATTTCAAAGGAAAAGCTTTAAGCGTTTCTCCATCAACTACATAATCACTATCAGAGTAAGAAATTTCCTTCTATTTATAGTTTGCTGAGTTTTTAAATCATAAATCTATGTTGAAATTTTTCATATGCTGTTATTCCATCTGTTGACCTGATGATAATGTTTCATTTTCAATGACATGAATTATTACAAATTTTTAAATGTTAACTAATCTTGCACTGTTTTGAGCATGTTTTTAAAGTATTGCTGAATGTGGTTTGCTATTTTTGTGGGAGTCGAATTTTGCTTTGATAGTTATGCGTAAGATTGGTTTGTAGTATCATTTTACTTTAATGACTCTAATGACTCTTAGGTTTTGCTATAAATTCATGCTGGCCTTATAAAAGAAGCTGTGAACCGTTCTTTTCTGTTATTTGATACAGTCGTTCCTTCTCTTTTCCCTTTTTCTTTTGTGGGTCATAGTAGTGTAAGTAACAGGGATTACCTAGTTTATAAAGGCAATTGTTACAGATTCATTTATGTCCCCCCAAATTTTTAAGTTTATTTCATAACCCCCATTGTGAGTGTATTTGAAGAAAGGCCCTTTGGAGAGATAATTAAGATCAAATGAGGTTATAAGGGTGGGGTCCTAATCCAATAGGACTGGTGTCCTAGGAAGAGGAAGATACATCAGAGATGTTTCACTACACGTGCATAGAGCAGAGGCTATTGAACACACAGTAAGAAGGTGGTCATGTGCAAGCCAAGAAGGGAGGCCTCTCTAAAAACCAAACTTGATAGGATCTTGGTCTTATCTTTAACAGATAAATTTCTGTTATTTAAGCTACCCAATTTGTGGTCCTGTGCTATGGAAGCCTGAGCATACTAATGTGTCCGGAATTGGTGGGTTCGTGGTCTCACTGACTTCAGAAATGAAGCCGCAGACCCTTGCAGTGAGTGTTACAGTTCTTATAGATGGTGTGTCCGGAGTTTGTTCCTTCAGATGTTCAGATGCATCTGGAGTTTGTTCCTTCTGGTGGGTTAGTGGTCTGGCTAACTTCAGGAGTGAAGCTGCAGACCTTCGCGGTGAGTGTTACAGCTCTTAAAAACTGCGCATCGGGAGTTATCCCTTCCTCCTGTCCAGAGTTGTTTGTCCCTCCCGGTGGGTTCGTGGTCTTGCTGGCTTCAGGAGTGAAGCTGCAGACCTTCACGGTGAGTGTTACAACTCATAAAAGCAGCATTGACCCACAGTGTGACCAGCAGCAAGATTTATTGCCAAGAGCAAAATAACAAAAGTTCCATAGAGTGGAAAAAAACCTGAGGGGGTTGCTGCTCCTGGCTGGGGCAGCCTGCTTTTATTGCCTTATCTGGCCCCACCCACATCCTGCTGATGGGTCCATTTTACAGAGAGCTGGTTGGTCCATTTTACAGAGTACCAATTGGTCCATTTTACAGAGAACTGATTGGTCTCTGTTTTGACAGAGTGCTGATTGGTGCATTTACAGTCCCTGAGCTAGACACAGAGTACTGATTGGTGCATTTACAATCCTTTAGACACAAACCTTCTCCAAGTCCCCACTAGATTAGCTAGACAGCACTGCTTGGTGCATTTACAAACCTTTAGCTAGACACAGGATGCTGATTGGTGCCTTTACAATCCTTTAGTTAGACACAAAAGTTCTCCAAGTCCCCACTAGATTAACAAGACACAGAGCACTGATTGGTCTGTTTACAAACCTTGAGCTAGATATAGGGTGCTGATTGGTGCCTTTACAAACCTTGAGCTAGACACAGAGTGCTGATTGGTGCATTTGTAAACTTTTAGCTAGACATAGAAGTTCTCCAAGTCCCTACCCAATTCAGGAGCCTAGCTGGCTTCCTAGTGGATCCCACACTAGGGCCATGGGCAGAGCTACCTGCCAGTCCCATGCTGGGTTTGGCATTCCCCAGTCCTTGGGCGGTAGATGGGACCCAAGGGGGAGGTGCCCCTTGGGGAGGCTTGGGCCCTGTGGGAGCCCACAGGCGGCGGGGCAGCGCGGGTGTGTGGTGTCTGGCATGGTGGGCTGCAGGTCCTGAGCCCTGCCATGTGGGGAGTCCGTTGAGGCCTGGAGAGAATTCGAGCGTGGCACAGGCGGGCGGGCAATACTGGGGAACTCTGGCACACCCTCTGCAGCTGCTGGCCTGGGTGCTAAGCCCCTCACTGCCACGGCCAGCAGTGTCAGCCGACAGCTCCTAGTGTGGGGCCCACTGAGCCCACACCCACCCTGAACTCGTGATAGCCCATGAGTTTCCCATGCAGTCCTGGTTCCTGGGGTACCTCTTCCTTCACACCTCCCGTCAAGCAGAGGGAGGCGGCTCTGGCCTCGGGCAGCCCAGAGAGGGCCTCCCACAGTGCAGTGGCAGGCTGAAGGACTCCTCAAGCGTGACCAGAGTGGACACCGAGGCCGAGGAGGTGCTAAGAGTGAGTGACAGCTGATAGCACGTTGTCACCTCTCACTAATACAGTTATTAAGAAATAAGATGTAGGCCCACTGTGGTGGCTCAGGCCTGTGATCTCAGCACTTTGGGAGGCCAAGGTGGGTCGATCATGAGGTCAGGAGATGCAGACCATCCTGGCTAACACGGTGAAACCCCATCTCTACTAAAAATATTAAAAAATTAGCTAGGCATGGTGGTGGGAGCCTGTAGTCCCAGCTACTAGGGAGACTGAGGCAGGAGAATGGCGTGAACCCAGGAGGGGGGCTTGCAGTGAGCCAGAGATCGGGTCCCTGCACTCCAGTGTGGGTGACAGCGAGACTGCATCTCAAAAAAAAAAAAAAAAAGAAAAAGAAATAAGATATAAAACCAACTGGACCAACAGGTGACTTTTTCAAAAAAAGTTGTTTTTTTAATTTCTTCTTTGTCCTCTTCTATGGTCATTGATTTATTCAAGTTTTTCTCTACCTGAATTAAAAATAGTATATTACATTTTTAGGAAATCAGCTACTTTCTCCAAATCTTACAATTTATTATTAATGTAGTATAAACTTAAAATCTTATTTTTAAGTTTGTAAATTAATTTCTCTGTTGATCATTAAATGGATAGAACTAGTGAAATATTAAGTTAGCTTGATCATTTTGCTACCCTATGTCTTGCTTTAGTCTATTTAAACACTTTTTGTTTTTATTTTTCACTTATCTTGTTTTCTCTCTTAGTACTCAAATGCAGTCAGTCACATCTGTTTTCTTTTCTCATCTCAAAATGATCAATAGTAGAAAATATATGATATCAAACCTTGTATCTAGCTCAAAGATTTTTTTAACACCCAATTTCTGCCACTTTACTAGGTCGCTTCAGTGTTCTCATGGAAAATGTATTTAATTCCCTGGCTTCCAGGGGGTTTCTAAGCATTTTCACAGACCCTTTTTTTTCCCACTATGTCTAAGCCACTGACACCCACAATCACACATATCTACCTACCCCCAGCCTGATCCTCCTCTTCTCTTCCCTTTCTGTGGACAGGCATGTTGAGTTTGAAGTGTTTGTGCAAAATTATAATAGAGATCTACCATATGCAGTGAGATTTGAGACTGAAATTCAGAAAAGTGGTATGGAATGGAGCTATAAGTAAAACAAGCATGATTCTGGATAAGATAGCATGGGAATATTGTATAGAGTGAGAATCAAAGAGGGCCTAGGATGCAACCATGACTAGTTTCAACACTTAAAGGCTAAGCAGAGAAGTGCAAGCCAAATTGGCACAAAAGACAAGGAAAATGTGGCCACAGAGGTGGCAAGAGAATCTAGTGTCATGAAAGTCAACAGAATAGAGTGTTCTGGAAACAGGCAATTTAATGATGCTGCATAGTCAAGAGTAGAAAATGTCCAGTAGTTTGAGTGTTATTGAGGTCTTTGAAACCCTATTAAAAACCATTTTAGTGACATAGACGAATGGAAACCATATTGAAGAGGATGAATAAGAGGAGAGGAAATTTGAAAAGTACTTTAATGTCCTCCCATTGCTCTTAGCATAAAAACCAAAATTCCTTATCTAATTTACAACACCCCCTCTGACCTGTTCCTGCTTTATTCTCTGACTCATCTCATGACATTTCCCTACTTTGAACTCCAAGTAACACTGTGTTTATTTCAATTCTCCGAATATGCCAGTCTTGTCCACCAGACTATAAGTTTTATGAGGGATGGAGTCAGGTCTGTCTTGTTGAATAAACTTCCTCAGTGTTTAGCAGAGTGGCTTACATGAGGTAGATGTCCAATAACGATTTCTTGAATCTATTAATAACATTTATTGTGCGTAAATGAAATATAGGAGTGAGGGGAAGAAGAGATAAGGGGAAAAAAAGGAAGAGCCAAAAAGCGGAGGAGAGAACAAGAAGAGAAACAAAAGGAAGGGTAGAAAAAGAAAACATAAAAACAAATACAGAGGGCAACAATTACCATATTTCCTAGGTAAAATCCAAAGTCTTTAATTTATTTATAGCTTACACATGCTTGAACATGCTTTACCATGATTACACATGATTTACTTCTTGACTAAGAGGTACACATGATTTACCCCTTGACTAAGTTTGAAGATCTCTTCTGGCTGTTGGTCCACATCTACTCCAACACTTTCTTGCACTATAGCCTACACCTGAGCCCTGGAAAAGTGTATGCATTAATTGCATAGGAAATGATCTGTATTATTTGTTATATTACCTCTGACTACTAGGCCTTTAAATAGCTATTCCTTTTGCCTGGATCATTCCTCCCTTCCCAAAGTTCAAACCAGTGATTGAACTGTTTTCTAATAAAACATGTGTCTCAGCTTAGACCTTACATTCTTCTGAAAGTCTTTTTTCATAGTACTCCAATGAAGATTAGCATTATAGCAGTATATAAATAACATTGTTCTTGGTACATAGTGTAAACTCAATAAAAATAAATATTATTATTGCTGTAGTGGTTATCTTCATGTAATACTTAGAGTGATGGAGGGAAATATGTTTTGCATTTGTAAAAAATGTATTATTGAGCTATGAAGGGGATTCTAGAGTATTAACTAAGTTCTTATTGGTTTTAAGCCACATCTGACACAATCAAGGTATACAAGCAGTAATTAAGAAATTTGACATGAAAGTTTTTTTTTTTTTTTTTTTTGGCTAACTTTGCTATTTTCTTTTTAAAAATTTTGGCTGACGGTTGTCACACCAGGGCTTTGTTATTGAGAGTTGATTAACAGGCCCTGTAGTGATGCACGTATCCTGAGTGCTCAGAAAGATACAAAATATACTTGTGTGCTCTTTTGAGAATACATAGATGTAGTGGGGGAGTGGTTTACCTGGACAGTGATGGTTTGATTATAGTGAGTATCTTAATCTAGGAATCCATGCTTTTCTTTATTTGAGAAGACAACTTCAAAGCAAAATCCTATTTTACGGAATTCAGCGAGAAATATAGTCTTAGGGACAATGAGATATACGCTTGGTTTTCTTCTGAAATAATCAGTCTTTCTTTAAGAAGACAACACATAATATGGAAAAGGACAATCAGTCTTATTTTCTTTAAGAAGACAATACTTGTTTGTGGAAACAAACAAAAAAATCGACAGAATTTTAGCTATTTTATAAACAGGATAAATTGGCAAAAATGCTGAAATAATTTTATATATCTGACACAGTTGAAGTACCACTTTACTTAAAATCTGAGATCAGGATTTCCATGGCGAAGGGCAAAAACCATGTTCAATTGAATCTGAGTAAACAATATCTTAGAGAGTCACTCACACTGCTAGGTTGGAATTATTTCTATAATTATCACACCTTTAGACCAATTTTTAAATATTAAATTCAACCATGAAAATGTATTATACCACACTTTTCAAAAAAGGGGAAATAATTTATTCATGAGATATTTACTGTATGTCTACTATGTGGCATATATATATATTGTATATTTCAATTGCTAAGGATACAGCAGTGAACAAAATAGACAAACATCTCTGCCTTTCTGCAGTTCCAGTCTAATTTGGGTGGAGAAATGAATAATATGCAAATAAATCATATGTCAGAGAGTCTTGAGTGGTATGAAAACAATGTAACCAAGTAGGGCAGGAGAAGCCCGTAGGAAGAGTTGCTGTTTGAAAAAGAATGTGAGAAAGGCTTGAATGAGTTAGATGAGAATTGAAGTGGTAAGACTGTGGCCATCAGATATAAGGAGGAAGAGCATTTCTAAGGGCAGAACAGAGCACGTACAAAGACACAGAGATGAAGTTGTGCTTAATGTGTTTGGGAAATTGTAAGGAAGCTAGCCTGAGTACGATGATAATAAGGGTCTGAGATAGTGTGAAGGGCAACATGAATGGAAGAGTGCATGTCAGGGAAGAAAGAGGTCAGAAAATTTGAACGGATATGGATGTGGACATTGAAATCATAGGGTATATGTCATATTTTACATGCATATAATGTGTAATGATTAAGTCAGGGTATTTAGAATATCCATCACCTTAAGAGTTTATCATTTCTTTGTGTTGGGAACATTTTAAATCCTTTCTTCCAACTATGTTGAAATATACAATATGTTGCCTGGGCGCGGTGACTCACACCTGTAATCCCAGCACTTTGGGAGGCTGAGACGGGTGGATCACGAGGTCAGGAGATTGAGACCATCCTAGCTAACAGGGTGAAACCTTGTCTCTACTAAAAATACAAAAAAATTAGTTGGGCGTGGTGGCAGGCGCCTGTAGTCCCAGCTACTCAGGAGGCTGAGGCAGGAGAATGACGTGAACCCAGGAGGCAGAGCTTGCAGTGAGTAGAGATTGCGCCACTGCATTCCAGCCTGGGCGACAGAGCAAGACTCTCAAAAAAAAAAAATATATATATATATATTAATATATGTAATATATAATTATATAATAAATATGTAATATATATTAATATATAATATATATGCTAATTCTTGTCATCCTACTGTGCTATTGAACATCAAAAATCCTTACATCTGACTGTATGTTTATATTTTGATAAAATGACATTCAAAGGAAGGTGTTTTCACGTAGGAGAAAGGGAATATAGCCTGAAATGAGCAGCTTCTAGAAGAGCAGAGAGAACAACTGGCTGGAGTGATGGGGGGAGAGAAAAAAGCCAGGTCTAGGATTTTGAGGGATGTGGGGAGAAACAGTTATTACTTGAGACGGCTGCAGAGTAAGCAGTGTTCTCAGAGGTGAGACTCAATTCAACTAAAGCAATAAAATAAAGGCAGAGAGCCAAAGTTAAAGGTAGGGAATTTTGCTGATGACTGACAGTTAATCAGTTACAAAATACTCAATGATTTGTCAACTTCGAAAAGTGTTTTGTGATTTGGCATTTAAGATTTAATTTTAAAACCATACCTGCTGATCACTTATCTTATTTGTTCAGATTTAGAGGTTAGAGACACAATCAATGCCAAGTTTTTGTAACTAGTCTAAATGTGAAATACACAGAGCTCTGGCTTTGTTCCCATTATGGGAATAATTATAAATATCATTTTAACTTCATTTTTCAGAATAGGGGCCATAGCAGGCATAAAAGCAACAATTTATCAAACTGCCTGAGGGAATGATGTAAAAAATGCTCATCAAGAATATCCATCTGGACAGGACAAAAAATGACGCAGAGAGGACTTTGGAGAGTTTCTCCCCAATTTTCCTAAATTCCAGGAAGTTTTGTTAGTAGAAATGATGATGATTGAAAGCCAATTCATTTCTGGGATACTTGAGACTTCTGGTCTGCATATGTGACTGTAGGAAGAAATAAATAATTTATGTTTTGGAAAAACCCTAATTACCTAAAGATGACTCTCATGGAGAAAGAGGGAAATGGGCATTTGTCTTGTTTTCCCAAACTCTTTCAGTACTCAGTGAATAATAATTAAGGTAACAACATGATTTCAGGAGGGCTTTTTATTTGAGCTCTCTTACCTGTGCAGACATATATTATTTTGCGTGTGACAGGCATTTTCCATGTTTATCTTATAAAATGTGTGCGAATACATTTTTATACATCTTCTTTTATTAAAGGCAGAGAATGTTTCATGCTTACCTTTGTATTATCCACATTTTGGAAACAGAATGAATATGCAAATGTTGAATTAGCTTGAAAAAATGAATAGTTCTTATTTTCCAAATTTTCCATTTTTAAATACATGTGATTACCAGTACCAAAAAAAGTTTCAGAAGGTAAAAAGAAAAAATAAGGCCGGGCGCGGTGGCTCAAGCCTGTAATCCCAGCACTTTGGGAGGCCGAGACGGGTGGATCACGAGGTCAGGAGATCGAGACCATCCTGGCTAACACGGTGAAACCCCGTCTCTACTAAAAAATACGAAAAAAAAACTAGCAGGGCGAGGTGGTGGGCGCCTATAGTCCCAGCTACTCCGGAGGCTGAGGCAGGAGAATAGCGTGTGAACCCGGGAGGCGGAGCTTGCAGTGAGCTGAGATCCGGCCACTGCACTCCAGCCTGGGCGACAGAGCAAGACTCCGTCTCAAAAAAAAAAAAAAAAAAAAAAAACAGAAAAAATAATAACTATTTTTGTGGTTTGTCTTTGTCTTTCTTTGTCACATATATTACTTCTTAGTCTTGCTTGATAGCAGTCATGCAAAAAAAAAAAAAAAAAATCCAACTTCGAAAATGTGGCAGTTAATGTTTTTACAGATATGATAAATATACCAATGACTCTTCCACAAAGAAAATGTCAATCTTCAAATGTAATACGCATAAAACCTAGCTTTTTTTTTTTTTTTTTTACAAAAGAAAGAAATTTAATGGACTTTCAGTTCCACATGGCTGGCCTCACACTCATGGTGGAAGGTGAAAAGCCCTGTCTCACATGGCAGCAGACAAGAGAAGTGTTATGCAGGGAAATTCTCATTTTCAAAATCATCAGATCTCATGAGACTCATTCACTATCCCAAGAACAACACAGGAAAAACCCACCCCAAAACCTAGCTTTCTTAGCGTTTAGTGCCAATATCACTTTCAAACAAGCAACAGCCTATTACCCAAGGAATTAAAAGTAATTTGCATCTTTAATGAAGCCTCTCTTGAAATTACCAGACAGGTTAAGATGAAGAATATATTATTAACACATAGAAATACGTAACTTTTCCTTCTATGTTTTACCTTTACCTATCTCACACAAATAAGTGGCTATCCCAAATCTCTCTCCTCTTCCTTTCTAAACTGCTCCAAACTCTCTTTTGACCTTTGGTTATGTTGATCTTACACATATTTTCCCCATTGCTATTTTTCTATCCCCTGACCTGCTGCAACATCCATTTACATAAAATTGTCCAGAAATATCTTGGCAAGACCAAACCTTCTTTAGCTGAAATGGGAAAACAATGGGTTGTGAAAACTCAAGCTGTAATATTTTAGCCCTGGCCAAATAAGTTGTAGTAGGGGTTGAGCAGATGTGAGTGAGAAAGAAAAATCTTTATTTGATCTTCAGGATTTCCAACTAAAAACACCAGTAAAAAAAATATTTACATGAAGTCTCTAAAGTTAAAAGATTTTGTTGGATCTTTGCTTTAGTTTAGATTTGAAATAGAAGTGAAAACTTCTCATGGCTCTCATTCCATATATGGATTAATTTCTTATCCAAATATTCTTTTGAGTTTGCTCTGTAGCTCTTAGGGATTTTCTCACTGTCATGCCCATGGAAGAGAGAAGGACACTCAAGGAGAAGATTCTAACACTGAACTACGTGGAAGGTTGAGAAAAAAGGGAACTACCATCCTTCCAGAAGGCCTTTTAAAGGAAAGCAGAACACAAATCCTCTAATTAGCAAGAGCAGACTCAAGGCAAGCAGGCAGCCTTCTGTTTACCTCAGGACTAGGAAGGAGACCAGCTGGCATTCTCTCAAAGATAGCAAATGCTATTTATTGCTGTGTGAAAGAACCTTGCCAGATTAAGTGTATCTGAAAAAAAATAAATAAAGTTTACATGAGTGTTTTTTAAACCCCTAAAGAAAATGAGTTTTCCCAGAAGATTCTCTAGAAGTCAAGCTAACTCTGCAGTGTTCTTTTTCTTCATGTACAGATTGAAAATAATACTATTTTCTTCGTGTACAAATCAAAAATAATATTATTTGGCCTACACAGTCTCTCAGATTTGTTGAGAGGATCATAGAAAATAATAATATTTGTGAAAGCATCTTAAGAAATAAGTTATAACTTTCCATTTATACTGTACAAATGCAAAACAGTTTTATGTATTTTGATTATTATCATGACTATCATATATGGTCAATGTACAAACCTGGGTTTTTTGAAATAAAATTAATAGAAAAAGATTTGACTACTGGGCCTCCCTGGAACATGTGAAGCAATTTAGAAAATAATTGAGTATTAAACAATCATTTAAAAATCACTTGGATGCAGCATCAGCTTTGAGGCTTCTAGGCTCCAGTGTACCTTTACATATATTATTATAATGTTTTCTTTAGTATTTGTGTGTGTGATAAAACATACAAACCTCTATGAAAAATTCAGAAACTAATAAGATGTACATAATATGAAAAGAAAAAAAGAAAGGGAAATCATCAAAATTGGTTCCACAGCAGAATATTTTAATAATGCAAATTATAGCAAAATGCAAGCTGAAAAATCACCAAAATAATAAAGCCATTTACAGACTTAAAAACTACCTTTTCTATTGAATTAGAGCACAAAGAAAAATCATTTTAATCTAGATAATTGTGGGATTTACAATTTTCTTTTAAAAAGAAAATTTGCCTTGTAAATATTAGTATTGGTCAATATCATCAACAACTTTACTTTTTGAGGTCTTGTCAGCTGGAAGAGACCATAGCGATGTTCCAGGTTTTTTGTTTGTTTTTTTGTTTTGTGGCAGGGGTACTCCTAACACTTGAAGTAGGATAATTCTTCATTGTGCTTCGGAGTTGTGTAGCATTCCCATTCTGAGGGATCAGACGTCGGAAAGCTCTCATAGTCACTGTGACAAAATTGTCAAAATATCCCTCCAGATTTCCAGCAATTGCTCAGATGGTGGTAAATTCTACTCCACCTTTCCTGGGAGCCACTTCATTTTACACATCAGGAATCAGAGTCCTAAGCAAGTTAATAGATTTTCCAAAAGCCACAGAATGGCAGACCTAAGATGTACCTTTCCTTCCTGGTACTATTCCACTACCTCATATGCCTCCTCTCTACGTTCCTGTAAAGTGCAGTTGGAATAACCCTGTGTGACACACCAAAGTTTGAACAGAGATTACCTCTCTAGAGCAGTAATGAGGGCACAAAAGTGAAAGGAATTTCACTTTTCCTTTTTCTGTGTGTGAATTCTTTTAAGAATTCACAATAAGTACACATTGGATTTGTGATGTTTAAAACAAAAAACGAAATTCTATTTGATGTCCTTTCTTGCTACTTCTAAGGTAGTTTAGAGAATAATATTTTTAAATACTCTGTGGAGTACTTATTTCCATTTTTATGCATGGAAAGAAATGACACCAAATGCTGTCCTGGGGGTGTTACTCTTCTTCATGTTTATAACACACTCCCTGTTCCTTTTAAATATTAAGTATTATGAATAGGACATTCCTTCCATTTGATTTTTTTCATTTTTACTCTGTTTTTCTTTTCTCCTCCTCCCATCTCACTATGTAATGTCAGTGAGGTATTCCCCCATTCATACATTGAAACATGGCAAAATCATGGCAAAGATAAAATGGATGGGACCACTGAAAACACAGGTTACAGGCCGGGCGCGGTGGCTCAAGCCTGTAATCCCAGCACTTTGGGAGGCCGAGACGGGCGGATCACGAGGTCAGGAGATCGAGACCATCCTGGCTAACACTGTGAAACCCCGTCTCTACTAAAAAATACAAAAAACTAGCCGGGCGAGGTGGTGGGCGCCTGTAGTCCCAGCTACTCGGGAGGCTGAGGCAGGAGAATGGCGTAAACCTGGGAGGCGGAGCTTGCAGTGAGCTGAGATCCGGCCACTGCACTCCAGCCTGGGGAACAGAGCGAGACTCCGTCTCAAAAAAAAAAAAAAAAAAAAAACACAGGTTACAAAATACACTTTTTCTAAGTATAGTATTTGCAAATGTGATTTTTCAACAGGGCAGAAGGCAGACTAGATTAAGCCATTTCCAATGCTAACAAATAAAATACCTATTTTGAAAACTGAGAGTATTATTTACCAACCTGAGACCACTAGTTTTACCAAATTCGGACCTGCCTCATCAATGGTGTACAGACTACATTCTTTAGAGCATTATTCCTATTTTCACATATTTTCTTCACCAGCCTTTCATCACATGTAAATTCAGATGGGAATTAAGTTGAAATAAAAAGAGACTCAATGTACTACCAAATCACTTCCTCTCAAACTGGGCCAGCTTTTCTCTTCCTCTTCCCCTGCATTCACATTTGCTTGGATTTAGCATCCCCTTTGAATTTCTTGTTGTCATAGAAACATGTGTTCCTCATTGACCTTTTGTTTTTCAAGGGAAAAGATAAACATGCCACCCACCATGGGGGCTCAACTCGGACTGTTCCCAGAGAGCTGCACCTTCCCAGCTGCAGAGTCCAGTGTGCTAAAGAGAGTGGCCATCTCCCAGCCCTGTTGGCAGTGACAGGCAGAGGATGGACGCCAGCTGTACTAGGGCTGGAGCTTCATGAACCCTTTCCTATTAGGCCACATCCTGTCTGTCTGTCAGGAGTGAAGGAATGTTTCAGGTCAAATAAAGAGCAGTCTTATGCAATATAACCCCCAGGATTAATCTTTTGAAAATAACAGCAGATAGGCCACCTGAGGTGAATTGTAAGGAATAAAGTAGCTCCAACTGGACATAATGGAACTATGCTACATGTTATAGATTAGAATGCATGAAAAGAGGAAAAATTCTAATGTTGATAAGTCCTAGAGACTATCAATGGAGTTTAGGTTTGGAAAGTACTTTGAGTATTGAGGCAAAATTTGGGCCCAAATCATGGCAGCAGTGCTTCTAGCATGTCCTGAATATTTGTGTTATTTATTTGTTTAGAGACGGAGTTTCACTCTCCCAATCCAAACCACCATCACCTCTCACTGAGCCTCTAGCAGTACCCTCTAGTTACAGGCGTGAGCCACAAGGATGATGCTGGGTGTCTCTGTGTTATGAGTTGACTGCATGAGTATATGAGCGAGATATCTGTATGCTTGACATCTTGAGGTAAATGTTCCAGAAACATCTTCAGACTTAACACAGAACTCTTGATTTCTTCTACAAACATTTTTCTCCTCCATACCTTTTCCCATTTAAGTAAATGGTAGCTAAGTACACGTACTTGTTTGAGACAAAATTCTTGTGGTCACTTTAGAGTTCTTCCCTTCCCCTGTTGAACCCTTACTTAGCCCATTTGCCCCATATAAGCTTCCAGGAAGTCCCTCAAGCTCGTCTTCAAAGTATTATACTTCTGGAATAAACCTCATTTTCCACTGCCACTCCCAATCCAAACCACCATCACCTCTCACTGAGCCTCTAGCAGCACCCTCTAGTTAATCTCCTTGCTCCCATGTGTTCAGTTATCATTTTCCATTCTCTACACAGCAACCAAAGCATCCTTTTACAGAGTCAGTTAGGCTACGTCATTGCCCAACTACAAATCTTTTTTGTTTTGTTTTGTTTTGTTTTGTTTTTGTTTGAGATGGAGTCTCGCTCTGTCGCCCGGGCTGGAGTGCAGTGGCCGGATCTCAGCTCACTGCAAGCTCCGCCTCCCGGATTTACGCCATTCTCCTCCCTCAGCCTCCCAAGTAGCTGGGACTACAGACGCCCGCCACCTCGCCTGGCTAGTTTTTTTTGTATTTTTAGTAGAGACGGGGTTTCACCCTGTTAGCCAGGATGGTCTCGATCTCCTGACCTCGTGATCTGCCCGTCTCGGCCTCCCAACCAACTACAATTCTTAAGTGTCTTCCAAATAATCTAAGAATTGAACTCATCCTGTTTCTCAGCACCCAAAAGGTCATGCATGGTCTAACCCCTGCCCAGTTCTCTATGCCCACCTTCCTGCAACACCACTACCTTGGACTCCTTTCTCTTCTTTCAAACGTGCCCAACTGTTTCCTGCTCAGAGCTCTATATTTCCCAAGTGTCTGCCTGAACTATTCTTTTCCTAGAACTTTCACATGACGTGAAACTTAACTTCATTAAGCACTGTACTCCCATAGCACCTCATTGGAAAGGCATTCCCTGGCAACCCTCCTTATAATGAAGGTAAAATTATATTAGCTAAAACATTAAAAACAAGAAAACCCTCTCCTACTTACTATTTGCGTCACTCAGTTTATTTTCTCTGTAATAGTTATTGTAGTCTAAGGTTACCTTAGCTGTTACTCTGTTTACTGGCTTTCTCACCCTACTAGAAGGTAGGGATTTTGACTGGGTCTGAAACATTGCTTGGCAATATGGTGAGAAGATTGAATAAACATGTACTTTTTTTTCTTTTAATTCTTTTAAGTAATGAAAATGCCATGGAAAATATGGGATGCTTACTGGTCCTTGAAGAGTAGATTTCTTCTTCTTCTTTCTTCTTCTTCTTCTTTTTTTTTTTTATTATACTTTAAGTTCTGGGATACATGTGAGAACGTGCAGGTTTGTTACATAGGTATACATGAAACACGGGCTTTTTAAAAAATAGAATTATTTTAATACAATGAGAAAACCAGTATCTCTTATCCCTGTCATCTTGTCACACTTTTTTCCTATACCATCATATTTTAGTCCCCTAATTTCTTGTAGAATTGAGCAGAAGAACAACTTACACTTAATGCAAAGGAGGAAAATGCACAGCTAGTTATTTTGTGTGTGGTTCTTGGGTGATAATCTAAGACCCTAGATCACCATTCCCCATGGATCCTTCCCAAGGAAGCACTTGGATTTGTTGCCTTAAAGGAGATTTAGAAACGTCTTGCCCTCCCTGGTTTGTCATAGAAGATGAAATAAACATGTTTGGACTCTACATGCTTCAGGGCAAATGTGTATAGATTAGGATACCACACTCTGAAAACTTATTTTTCCCAGAAAATGCACACATATCATCCAAACAGAACACACCCTTTGCTGAGTCCAAATAGCTCCTGGGTGGTCTGGCACTAGAATCATCAAAATCATTTCTCAGTGTATTGTTCGTAGTGTTCATAGCGTCCTGAACCCAAATAAATCATATTATTACATAGTTATCATTGAAAAGTACTGTTTCAGTTATAATTACCATACTTTTTATTATGAAAGAAAAATATATTCATGCCTATACTTTTAATTCTTCTTCAATAACCAGTGAAAACAAACTTTCCACATTTCTATCTTGGTTTTTAACCATAAACTAAGTAACGTCTTACTTTTTCTCATTACCTTCAGAGAAATCCTTACCTCAATCTGAATAATTAATGTCTAAAAATATCTTTATACCCCAAATTATAACATATATTTTATGTTTCCTTCTTAAGCTTAATTAGACTCCATAGCTCCTTATATATATAGCATATTTGCTCCCCTTTGTATCATAATATAGATGAGGTGACTCGAAGAGTCCTCAACCTAGCCCATTTAGAAAGCAGTGTGATTCCTTCATCATGTCTCTTTCTAAGGCAAGCTCTCATTCTTGCTATGCTATTTCATTTTTTTCTTTATAACCCAGTGTTTTATGAACTTTGGTTTTCACAATTCTTAGAAGTTTCAAGGTAAAGTGTCTAAATTTATGTGTGGTGAAGAGGTGACCCAGAGGTCAAGGCTGTGAGAATCCCTGCCTCCCCTCCCACCAGAGAAGATTCTCTTGTTCTGTTTTAAGTATTGGAATCCTTAATATTATTTATTTCGAAGAAATAATGTCCACTCCAGAAAAAGTGGAAAATAGTTATTTGACCCATGGACTTTTGTATCTCTGGAAAATATGAGGCAAGGCCTGGCTGAGGCAGGCTTAGCACACCTGTTATTTACCAAGGAGCTTGGTTAGTATCTAAGTGTTTTCACTTCCCAGAAGCATTGTAATGTTTTTTCAGTACTCAAGTTTGTGGGAGACACCCAGGACCCCCCATGTGTGTGCCTGTGAATTCTCTGTATTCTAAGAATAATTGGACCATTAATTGTCTTTAAAGTGGACCATGTTTGATGGTACTTCATTAGGGTTGAGTGAAGCAGTAGTCTATATTTTTGTCCTGTCAGTTTTTACTTCCTCTTCTTCGCTTTTGATTATATTGTCCCTTAAGTCTAGCATCCCCCAGTGGAAATCTTCACTTCCTTCATTCCATGCATTGCCCTACCAAAAATCCTATTCATCCTTCCAGACTTAGTAAAAGATATACTTTTTTCATGAAGACTTATGTGATACCCCATCAGTGAAAAATGATTACTTCTTCTGTACTGCAAGGCTTGTGCTTTGACTTAGCCCTAAAATCATCCTGCTCAGTTCACAGTTGTTTTATGCTGCTTGCCCCTGGAGAGCAGGCCTGTGGCTTACATTTTGGTATTTACCTCTGCGCCTATCCCTTCACTCAAGCACATAGCATAGTTTCTTGCATTGAGTGAATATCACTAAGTTAAAGTTTTGGATTTGTTAGAAAGGTAGATGGCTAGTCAAAGTTCTTAATTTTAAGCATCATGAACTAACCCAGGCTAACTTATGCAGGAAAGAACTGTATTCTAGAATATTTACACAACTTGTATTTAGAGGCTACATCATCAGAAACAATCTCTAAAATGATGTCAGATAATTGATTACATACAAATCCCTATGCTGTCACCATTGGACACAGGCACAGCTATTGTACCCTGTAAACCGTGGATGCTGGAGGTTGGACAGGCTGCCAGAATCACCACCATTGCCTCTTCTGGAATTTGATGCAGCTTCACTTGCTGCCCTACTCTTGCAAGAATGGATTTCCAACCAGTATTGCTTCTTTGCATTAAATACCTTGAGTCAAAGAGTCGAAACTTGGTGAGGTTGCATCTTCGTAACAGAAGCAGTGTTCTAGTTGCAAGGGAGGCCAGGAAAAAAAGATTTTCACTTCTGTGGAAGTCAGTCTCTGCCCCAACCGAGACCCACCAGGCAAAGAAATGACCAAAAATAGGAAAGGGTTTTAGCGCATGGGTATACAAAATAAATATTGTTGCAGGTGTCTTTTTAAATTCCACATTTTAAAATTTATATTTATCCAAATCCTCAATTTCTGGACTTTAAGGGAAAAAAGTCCTTAATTTCTATTTGCTTATATAGTATGTAATTTTGTTATTTTAAATCCTATCAAATTTTACCAAAATTCAGCTGGAATTTACTCCCAAAGGCAACACTTTTATAATATAAGGTAAAGCCCCTGCACTTAATTTGTTTTGTATATACTCCTTTAACAGTATCTGTAGGATTTCTTAAGTTAGTTCCTGTTTCTACCAAAATTGCTCACTATCAGTTGACTAAAACAATAACTGGAATCTATGATATAGGCATCATTTTCTCCTTATAACAAATCTCTTTCCTATACTTTTTCTCTGGCTTAAACTCTAAATTCATCTACTACTTTTCCTGTAACTGTTAATATATTCTGATATGTTTTTACCAGGACACTCCTTAGCCTTCATATACTGTTTCATTACTGAAAATGAGCAACAGAGGCCTATATTCTTGATTTATTTATAGCAGAAATTCTAATCCTTTTGTATAGCCTGGAAAATAAATTCATGATCTCCCATATCTGAAGCTTACATAAAAGCTTCTCTGGGGTTGCATTCCTAGTCTCTGATAAAACAGACTTTAAACCAACAAAGATTAAAAGAGACAAAGAAGGCCATTACATAATGGTAAAGGGATCAATTCAACAAGAAGAGCTAACTATCCTAAATATATGTGCACCCAATACAGGAGCACCCAGATTCATAAAGCAAGTCCTTAGAGAACTACACAGAGGCTTAGACTCCCATACAATAATAATGGGAGGCTTTAACACCCCACTGTCAACATTAGACAGATCAACGAGACAGAAAGTTAACAAGGATATCCAGGAATTAAACTCAACTCTGCACCAAGCAGTCCTAATAGACATCTACAGAACTCTCCATGCCAAATCAACAGAATATACATTCTTCTTAGCAGCACATTGCACTTATTCAAAAATTGACCACATAGTTGGAGGTAAAGCACTCCTCAGCAAATGTACAAGAACAGAAATTATAACAAACTGTCTCTTAGACCACAGTGCAACCAAACTAGTACTCAGGACTAAGAAACTCAATCAAAACTGCTCAACTACGTGGAAACTGAACAACCTGTTCCTGAATGACTACTGGGTACATAACGAAATGAAGGCACAAGTGAAGATGTTCTTTGAAACCAATGAGAACAAAGATACAACATACCAGAATCTCTGGGACACATTTAAAGCAGTGTGTAGAGGGAAATTTATAGCACTAAATGCCCACAAGAGAAAGCAGGAAATATCTAAAATTGATACCCTAATATCACAATTAAAAGAACTAGAGAAGCAAGAGCAAACACATTCAAAAGCTAGCAGAAGGCAAGAAATAACTAAGATCAGAGCAAAACTGAAGTAGATAGAGACACAAAAAACCCTTCAAAAAATCAATGAATCCAGGAGCTGGTTTTTTGAAAAGATCAACAAAACTGATAGACCACTAGCAAGACTAATAAAGAAGAAAAGGGAGAAGAATCAAATAGAATCAATAAAAAATGATAAAGGGGATATCACCACCGACCCCACAGAAATACAGACTACCATCAGAGAATACTATAAACAACTCTACGCAAATAAACTAGAAAACCTAGAAGAAATGGATAAATTCCTGGACACATACACTCTCCCAAGACTAAACCAGGAAAAAGTTGAATTCCTGAATAGACCAATAGCAGGCTCTGAAATTGAGGCAATAATTAATAGCCTACCAACCAAAAAACGTCCAGGACCAGACGGATTCACAGTCGAATTCTACCAGAGGTACAAAGAGGAGCTGGTACCATTCCTTCTCAAACTATTCCAATCAATATAAAAAGAGGGAATCCTCCCTAACTCATTTTATGAGGCCAACATCATCCTGATACCAAAGCCTGCCAGAGACACAGCAAAAAAAGAGAATTTTAGACCAATATCCCTGATGAACATCGATACAAAAATCCTCAATAAAATACTGGCAAACCGAATCCAGCAGCACATCAAAAAGCTTATCCACCATGATCAGGTGGGTTTCATCCCTGGGTTGCAAGGCTGGTTCAACATACGCAAATCAATAAACGTAATCCAGCATATAAACAGAACCAAAGACAAAAACCACATGATTATCTCAATAGATGCAGAAAAGGCCTTAGACAAAATTCAACAGCCCTTCATGCTAAAAAACACTCTCAATAAATTCGGTATTGATGGAACGTATCTCAAAATAATAAGAGCTATTTATGACAAACCCATAGCCAATATCATACTGAATGGGCAAAAACTGGAAGCATTCCCTTTGAAAACTGGCACAAGACAGGGATGCCCTCTCTCACCACTCTTATTCAACATAGTGTTGGAAGTTCTGGCTAGGGCAATCAGGCAAGAGAAAGAAATAAAGGGTATTCAGTTAGGAAAAGAAGAAGTCAAATTGTCCCTGTTTGCAGATGACATGATTGTATATTTAGAAAACCCCACTGTTTCAGCCCAAAATCTCCTTAAGCTGATAAGCAACTTCAACAAAGTCTCAGGATACAAAATCAATGTGCAAAACTCATAAGCATTCTTGTACACCAATAACAGACAAACAGAGAGCCAAATCATGAATGAACTCCCATTCACAATTGCTTCAAAGAGAATAAAATACCTAGGAATCCAACTTACAAAGGATGTGAAGGACCTCTTCAAGGAGAACTACAAACCACTGCTCAGTGAAATAAAAGAGGACACAAACAAATGGAAAAACATACCATGCTCATGGATAGGAAGAATCAATATCGTGAAAATGGCCATACTGCCCAAGGTAATTTATAGATTCAATGCCATCCCTATTAAGCTACCAATGACTTTTTTCACAGAATTGGAAAAAAACTGCTTTAAAGTTCATATGGAACCAAAAAAGAGCCTGCATTGACAAGACAATCCTAAGCCAAAAGAACAAAGCTGGAGGCATCATGCTACCTGAATTCAAACTATACTACAAGGCTACAGTAACCAAAACAGCATGGTACTGATACCAAAACAGAGATATAGACCAATGGACCAGAACAGAACCCTCAGAAATAATACCACACATGTACAGCCATCTGATCTTTGATAAACCTGACAAAAACAAGAAATGGGGAAATGATTCCATATTTAATAAATGGTGCTGGGAAAATTGGCTAGCCATAAGTAGAAAGCTGAAACTGGATCATTTCCTTACTCCTTATACGAAAATTAATTCAAGATGGATTAGAGATTTAAATGTTAGACCTAAAACCATAAAAACCCTAGAAGAAAACCTAGGTGATACCATTCAGGACATGGGCATGGGCAAAGACTTCATGTCTAAAACACCAAAAGCAATGGCAACAAAAGTCAAAGTTGACAAATGGGATCTAATTAAACTAAAGAGCTTCTGCACAGCAAAAGAAACTACCATCAGAGTGAATAGGCAACCTACAGAATGGGAGAAAATTTTTGCAATCTATTCATCTGACAAAGGGCTAATATCCAGAACCTACAAAGAACTCAAACAAATATACAAGAAAAAAACAACCCCATCAAAAAGCGGGCAAAGGATATGAACAGGCACTCTCAAAGAAGACATTTATACAGCCAACAGACACATGAAAAAATGCTCATGATCACTCGCCATCAGAGAAATGCAAATCAAAACCACACCGAGATACCATCTTGCACCAGTTAGAATGACAATCATTAAAAAGTCAGGAAACAACAGGTGCTGGGGAGGATGTGGAGAAATAGGAACAGTTTTACACTGTTGGTGGGAATGTAAACTAGTTCAACCATTGTGGAAAACAGTGTGGCAATTCCTCAAGGATCTAGAACTAGAAATACCATTTGACCCAGCCATCCCATTACTGGGTATATACCCAAAGGAATATATATCAGGCTGCTATAAAGACACATGCACACGTATGTTTATTGCGGCACTATTCACAATAGCAAAGACTTGGAATCAACCCAAATGTCCATCAGTGACAGACTGGATTAAGGAAATGTGGCACATATACACCATGGAATACTATGCAGCCATAAAAAAGGATGAGTTGGTGTCCTTTGTAGGGACATGGATGCAGCTGGAAACCATCATTCTCAGCAAACTATCACAAGAACAGAAAACCAAACACCTCATGTTCTCACTCATAGGTGGGAATTGAACAATGATATCACTTGGACACAGGAAGGGTAACATCACACACTGGGGCCTATTTTGGGGAGCGGGGAGCGGGGAGGGTTAGCATTAGGAGATATACCTAATGTAAATGATGAGTTAGTGGGTGCAGCACACCAACATGGCACATGTATACATATGTAACAAACCTGCACATTGTGCACATGTACCCTAGAACTTAAAGTATTAAAAAAAAAAAAAAAAAAAAAAAAGCTTCCCTAGAAGCTTACATAAAATATTCACTGGTCCACATATAGGGTCTTTGGTTCAATTGTGTGACACAATAATCAAGGTCCCTGTATAAACCTTTACTGGGGAGCTTCTTTCCTTCCTTAAATAAGTGGAGTAGATTCCTATAACATATCTTCTTCTAAAGAAATCTTGAATGCATTGCATTGAATTGATTGCAACATATATTTATCAAGATGAAATATGGATCAAACTATTATAGGTGCTGGGAATAGAAACTAGATAAGACACAGTCCCTGAGGTCACTCCATGACCTCAAGAAGGTCTTGGAATAGCAGGGGAGAAAGATAGTGCACAAAAATTGCAATATTATGTGAAAAGTACTGGAAGTAGGTTTAAGATACAGTGATAATACAGTTGGGGGAAAAGTGGACAACCATCACACATATTTGGATGAGTTTAACTGGATTTTGAAAGATGCACTGAAGTTTTCTAAGGGTGAAAAGAAAAAGAAAAGTGGTCAGTTTTTTCCAGAAGGAATTGCATGCACAAAAATTTAAGCGCTTGAAGCAGCTTTAAGTGTTTGGAGAATTTTAAGCAGTTTATTTAATAAGTTAGATGTGACTGGACAGGTATGTAAGAACCAAGGCATGCAGGTTCTTGTATGCCTGCCAGAGATGTTTAGCAAGAATGTGGTTTCAATTCTTCATTTATGGGAAGCTGTTGGGGAATTCTGAATGGGAAATGACATGATCAGACTTATATTTTACACTTGTTGGAGTGATTTCTCTTGGCAGCCTGTAAAGTAAAGAATGGAGGAAGGTAAGACTGAAACTAAAAGACCAGCTGTATAAGAAGCTATTGCAGTAGAACTTGCAAGAAATGATAGCAGCTTAGTAACTAACTGAAGATAGGTGATGAGGAATAGATGCTTATTTGATTCCTAAATTTCTCACTGGGGAGATTAAGTGCCCCTGAGACAGAAAATGAGAGACAGAAGCTCAGTGATGAGTAGAGACAACATACCTTCCAATGAGATATTAAAAGTAATGGCAAAAACCACAATTACATTTGCACCAACCTAATATTAGACTGCAAATACCTAGTAGGCAATAGGTTTTATGGGTCAGGCATTTTGCAGAAAACTCTAAAGTAGAGAAACAAAGTTGAAAATTATTAGCATATAGGTTTTGGAAATTCAAGAGATCTGGATTCAGAAACAGAAATTTAAATAGGCAAAATATTTTCAGCAAATTAATCAGACATATAAGAAGAAAACAAAACAAAACAAAAATAGAAACCAAGGGCATAGAACAAATAATTAAAAACCAAAATGTAATAATTGGCCAAGTCTTTAGAGTTAGCCGTCAGATCATTTATTACCCCTGCCAGTGTTGCTTCAGTAATGTTATATGAGTGGAAGAAATAGGTGAAGACTTTTTTTTTCCCCCAAAAATGCTGGGTAGAATGAAATATAGTGTATTGGGAAAAGTTCTTAAAACTGGAGATTGACCATATATCTAAGTTAAAGAAAAGTATCTTGTACACAATAAAAGTTTGAAAGAAAAATGGATAAATCAAGATTTAGACATGAGATGAAAAGAGCAGATGAGGGTTTTAGCCTCAAGATGTGGGGAAACTTCTCTTTAGAGACTTAAGAGAAGAAACGTAAGATTCTTGTGGGAGGCACTATTGTAATTGGAATTGTAGAATGTTGAGTCTTTTGGTCTCCAATGGTCTCACATTTCTGTGTTAGGAGAAACTATTTGCTTCCAATGGGCAACTCCTGAACAGAATGGGGCTTTAAGGAGGTGGCACAGATTTGGAATATCTAATGGAAGAATGTTAAAAAAAAAAAAAAAAAAAAAAAAACAGATTATCAATGATGAATAGAGAAAACATTCTTTTCAAATTCATTATAAATTTTTCTATCTTTATGTCATTTTTTAGCCCTATGTTTTATAGAAGTATATTTAAATAACCAAGTAGTCTCTTGTTTGTCATTTTCTTTCTTATTTTTTTTTTTCTTTGTTTTCCTCTGACCTTTTCCACACTGCCTCAAATGTTAGGACTGCCTGTTTGCCCTCTTCTTCAAAATTCTTCAATAGTTAACATTCAGGCCGGGCGCGGTGGCTCAAGCCTGTAATCCCAGCACTTTGGGAGGCCGAGACGGGCGGATCACGAGGTCAGGAGATCGAGACCATCCTGGCTAACACGGTGAAACCCCGTCTCTACTAAAAATACAAAAAAAACTAGCCGGGCGAGGTGGTGGGCGCCTGTAGTCCCAGCTACTCAGGAGGCTGAGGCAGGAGAATGGCGTAAACCCGGGAGGCGGAGCTTGCAGTGAGCTGAGATCCGGCCACTGCACTCCAGTCCGGGCCACAGAGCGAGACTCCGCCTCAAAAATAAATAAATAAATAAATAAATAGTTAACATTCAGCAAGTCCCTAATAGGGGTCAAATGGGAATATTTAGGCCTGAAAATGGCCACATAACAGTTATCACTTCCTGTTTTGTTCTTAGAGCATCTTTTCCTTTCTTCTATTACATCTGCATGGCCTGTATCTACATTGATCATCCAATACTATGCCTTTTCATTTCCTTTTTTTTTTTTCTTAAATCCTGTTTTAAAATGCTTAGTAGTCCAATTTACACTTTCACCTCTTTCCTCATGCCTGGCCACCATGTTGGCCTAAAACAAAAGACTTGAATGAGTTAGCCATGCAGACATATGAGAGCTATGTCCCCAAGCTGGCCTCTGAGGCTTTATTTACTGGCTTTTGCGAGGATTACATGTGCAGCATAGCGAATCTGATCAGGGCAACTACTTTGTTGAGCTTTTAGTAGACCATGGTCATTTTTCAGGGCCTGTTCACCTCATATTTTTCTTGGTAGAAAAATGGCATACAGAAGTTCCAAGCTTTATCTCCAAATACCATACCACCAAGAGAAAGGCTTTCTTTCCCAAATTAATAAGAGCTCTGAGCTTCAATCTAATTTGAACAAATCAGTCTAATCTAGAAGCTGGTCTTCACCCTGTTTGGCTTAGACTTGGGTTATTGCGTATCTCACTGAGGTGATGGAGATAAGATCATACAAACTGGTTTATATCAAGTAGGATCCATTTAGATCTGAAGAAGAGGTCAGCTCCACTTCAACCAAAAACGGATCCTATACAAAGCAGGTGGGCTAGGATGAATGCTAGGGCACCAATGCGATGCCTGCTACCATAGGCTCAATGGTACTCATCCTCAGCTTATCTTCAGGGAAGAATCCCCCATGCAGTGCTGGTTTCATGGACATGTGATTTATGTAGGCACATACAATCATGATACTGTGCAGCGTATATAATACATGTTATGTATATAATACATTAAAATTATAATTAATTACTACATCTTCCTTCACCAGTCTGAATCTCATGAGAAGGGGGTAATCGTCTGCCTTTCTATATCACAAGAACCGATGAAACTACACACTGGCATCCTCCTTGTCAGAATAGAACACTCTTTTGTTTTCTTTCTGTATCTCTCCATGGAGATGTAACTTGCCCTCCACCTAACATTAAAAAATCTGCTTCTGTGGTTCAGTGTATGGTCTTAAGTAATCGACTTGATTTTTAAAATGATGGATGGAAATAATAATAGTAATAATTGTTCTACCTCACTGGCATGCTTTGAAGCCTGGACCCTTTCTGTTTTTGTTTATTGTTTCTTTGTTTAATTTTGTTTATGTTCTGTTTTGTTTATATTCTATTTGTTAAAGATCACAATAGTAATGTTTTGAAAACTCCTTATGAGTTTTAAATATTTACATTTAATAAATTAATGCTTTATAGTTCATATATCACCATATTGGCATATATTATCTCATCTGGATTTATCAAAATTTTAAATTTCAGACTTTATAATGTGACAATGAGGCAAATGTTCTCACTATTTTCTGCATAATAGGCTTGACTACACCATGATTTCAGGCAACAAAATTGTAGGGCTCTTACATATAATTGTGCAGGCAGGCCACTGCAAACCATAGGGAGTACTAAGTGCATCATAGTCCTTTTCCTGTGAATGGTGCTTCACGAAGTGGTGCAGAGCCATATATAGTAGCCACAAGTAAATATCCATATTATTTTAATTCATTTATTTAAATATCTTTGTCTTGATTTTTATAAAGTGACTAGCATCAGTCCTTTTTTATAGAAAAAATATGTATTCACATAAGTGTGAAATTGCTACAGTTTAAGAGAATGTAAACTAATATTATAAATAGAATATGCTCTTATCCTTTTTAATTATCAAAAACTATTTAAAAAATTATTTCTTAAACTTATATGCTCTAATGACAAACTTGACAAATTTCAGGACCTCCTAGCCTTGTGTCTGTGCTTTTTCACATCGTTTTTATATAAGTTCAAGTATCTATCACAGAACCTATTGCAAATTAGACTCTTAGTTTTGTTTTCTGCATGAATAAATGAATTTCTAAGGTAAGCAACATAAGTAACATGAGTTATTATTCCATTTATATTGGGAGAGTTATTATGCTTTTATTTGTATGCTTTCCATTTCTTATTTGTCTGAAAAGTGAACTATGGTCATTTACTTGGGTGTCTATGAATCAGTGTAAGAAAAATATCTTGAGTGGATATGATACCTGGAAATCTGAAACCTCATTGCAGCCCCCCATTGCAGAGGTGACATATAGGGACCAGGTAATAAAGGATCAAGTCTTGACAAACTACTGCTTGCAGCAGGACCACTGGGTTTATTTTTCTGGTTACTTAATGGATAATTGAGATTGCCATGCTTGACAAAGTAACCTCACACTGGGTCTCAGGCCTTTCAAATAAGAGCTATGATAGCAAGGGAGGCCACATGAAAGCCCACAACCCCTCCCTGCCTTCACACAAAATTATTCAATTAAAAATATATAGATTGTGTCCCAGGGTGGGACAAGGGTGTGTCCCAGGGTGGGACTCCCAGGTGGGGAGAAGGAGATTATGCTATCCTTTAAGATCTAAAATGGTATAGTGATGATGTTGCTCCTCATATATTCATTTAATATGCTATTCTTGTCTCTGCAAAAATCTGAACAAGTCCTAAGGAATGACTGTAGTCTACTAAAAGTCCAACAAAGCAGTTGCCTCGATCAGAACTGCTATACTAGATATGTAATCCTTGCAAAAGCCAGTAAATAAAGCCCCAGGTATATGGTATATGGTCATTTATTTGGCAAATGCATTCTTTTCTACATGAATTAATAAAGAACAATAGAGAATGTTCATATTCATGTGAAACAAATAATGATACTCATTTGCAATTTTGTCGCAGGACTATGCTAATTCTCTCAACCTGTCATAATGTAGTCCAGAAAGATACAGACCATCTGGTATTCCACAGCACATCACACTGATTTATTATATTGATAATATTTTGCTGTTCAGTCAGCATGAGCAAGAGTTTATGAAGATTCTGGAGGCTTTGATAAGACCCAAGTACTCCAGAGGGAGTGAGATAAATTCTATGAAGATTCCAGGAAATTCGGTAACATTTTCAAGGGACCAGTGGTCAGGGACAGGCTGATACAACTACAGAGTAAAAGATAATTTGTATTTTGATACCTTATCACAGAGAAGGAAGCAATGCTTGGAAGGGCTGATGGGTTCCAAAGGCAACAGATTTGACCCCAGGGTTTACTTCTCTAGCTGATATACCACATGGCATGAAAGACCACCAACTCCCAGTAGAGCCAAGAGAAGTAAAGGTTCTGAATTGAATTTAGTTTGCAGTGCAAACAGCTCTGCTGTTTGGGTCACGTAATCCAGCACAGTTGAATTTGAAGAGTTGTCAGAAGAGATGCAGTGTGGCCTTACAAAAAACCCCAGTAGAAGAAGCATAACAGAGGCCTCTGGGGTTCTGGACTACGGCCATGTCATCAGCAGAGAATTACACTCATTTTGAAAAATAGCTCCTGGGAAAATACTGGGCCCTGGAAGACATAGAACAATGGACTACATGGTACCCAGTGACTGTGTCTCTGCAACTCCTCATTATAAGTTGAGTTCTGCTTGACTTGCCAAATATGTTGTCAGAAGGTCCTAGTAGCTGTTCACTGTCTGAAGAAAATGGAATTGAACTTGAGCAGAATCTGAAGGCCTGAGTAACCTTCATGGACAGGCAGCTCAAATCCCAATGGTATCTGCCAGAATTGCATCAGTGACCCTCTTTCAGTTGACATTTCACCTATGACCATATATGTGTCAGTGTACATCCAGATGAAAGAAGAGGAAAAAACATAAGCTTGTTTTATGTAGAGGTTATCATGGTTTATGGTACAAGTCAAAAATAAATGGTGCTATATGATGGGTACAGTGAAAGGAAAAGAACTGGGAGGCCAGAGATGTCTGGAGTGGGGTCATGTGAATGTACACAGGGGAATCGGCATGAAGTGTGAAAGTTTTTGTCATCATGTTACTATCTATCAAAAATCATCCACGCTACAGGAAGCAGTGAACAACTGAATAGAAAAAATGGTTCAGCCAACCTTTGTCTTCAACTAACCCAGAACTGATCAAATGGGCACAGAAAAGAATAGCATGGTGGCAAAGGCAGAAACTGCACTAGCTCAATGGACTACCATTTATTAAGGCTACAGATAATCCTAATCACCCAAACTGCCAGCCAGACTTAATGCTGAGACTTCGGTATGGCACTATTCTTTCAGGAGACCAACTGGCTACAGGTAGCTACTCATCTACTTTGGTCTCCTTTTATTCTGGAAAAGCCAGTGGTGATTTTTATAGGAATAAAATAATTCTCTAGATATGGGTTTGCATTATCTCCCAGGGGAGCCTCAACCAGCATGACTATCCAGAAGCTCATGTACCCAGATCTGCAAACAGGGAATTTCACACTGAATGACATTTGACCAACAGGCCCACTTTGTAGCAAAATAGATACAGGAGTAACTGTGGCATTCACATAGTGTGCATTGAATCACATACCACTCCTATACTGTGTAGAAGCAGCTAGCCTGACAGAGCATTGAAATTGATGAGTAAATACACAATTGAAGCACCAACTTAGAGGAAATTCTCTGTGAACACAGGGTGCCATTCTCTAAGATGCAGCATACACACTAGAGTCTCATGCGTTATATTATGTTTCCATTAGGAAAAATATATGTCCAGGAACCAAGGGATAAAAGAAAGGAGTGACCCCACTTAAAATTCTTCCCAGTGACCAACTGGGGAACTTTGTGTACCCTGTCTTTGCAACTCTTGAGTCTGCAGTTATAAATCTTGGTTCCCAGTGGTGGAATATTTTTTATTTGTGCAAATGTATGAGGTACACAAGAAAATTTTTGCATCTATATAATGTGTAGTGATTAGGTCAGGGTATTTAGGGCATCCATCACCCAAGTACAATACATGTTTTTAAGTATAGCCATCCTATTCTGCTATCAAACATTGAATGTATTCCTCTTACCTGTAACTCTTTAACCCACTTCTCTTCATCCTCCCTCCCACTAACCTCTGCCAGTCTCTGTTACCTATTTTTCCCATCTACTTCCATGTGTTCAAGTTTTTTAGCTCCCACATATGAATAAGAACATGTGATGTTTGTCTTTTTGTGCATGTGTTATTTCACTTAAGATAATGACCTTCTGTCCCACCCACGTTGCTGCAAATGACATGATTTCATTTTTTATGGCCGAATAGTATTCTATTGTGGATATGTACCACATCTTCTTTATCCATTCATCTGTTGATAGGCATTTAGTTTATTCCACATCTTTGCTACTGTGGATAGTGCTGCAATAAAAACCAAGCGCAGCTATCCTTTTGATATGTTGATTCTTTTAAGGTGGCATATTTTACCAAGGCATACAACACTGCCCCATTGAATTATAAACCATGGCTGCCCCTTGTGCAGTTTGAACTCCTTGTGTCCAGGGTCCAGTAAGTGAAGAGAGGGAGTACCATCTTGGCCAGGGTAATTGATTAGCAGGAGGAGTTAAGTCAGCTTTCACATAGTGAGGATAGAGAGGAATATGTGTGGAACTCAGGTGATTCACTTGCATACCCTTTATGTTCCCATGTCTAATTGTAACTATGAATTGTCCACTTGAAGCAATACTAGTTTGAGATTACCAGAGGCTCAGCCTCCTTAAGAATTAGGGTTTAGGTTACAATGCCAGGATTTCACTAAGACATACTCAGGCAACAGCTGAGGTGGAGGGAAATTTAGAACAGAGGGTAGAGGGGGAAATGATGATATATATAAGTTACAACCCTGAGACCACTGCAGCAACAGATGTTGTAGTTTGAGAGAAACAAGAACAGCATGGAGGATCTACTCCCAAATACATGCAGAGAAGATTTCTGTCAAGTGAAGGTTGTACTGGGGCACCTCTGAAGGTGATGAACCTGCTAAAAGTATAGTTAGTTCGTTGTTTCAGTTGGTGAACCTTTGTGATCAGTAACAAGGATCACACCAAAGTAATACTCTACCCGACTTAAGTCAGTAACAGAGAATGTCAGAGGTTGGGCCATTTCTAACCCAGGCAGGATTCTGCTAATGGAAAATCTTTGCTTTGGGACTTCCTATCATCATGGCTGAGAATTTCTCAGATCCGTACTATAAGGTGAAGCTCTTTCTACTCTCTCCTTTTCCAAGTATCAGGCCTATTCTACCTGCCTACTCCTGTTCCATCTACCCTTTATCATTCACAAGTGTTTCTCTCAAAAAGTCTCTTGCTCTTCTGTCTTGGCATCTTCTACCTGGAGGATCTGAATTGACCCAAAAGACAAATCCCAAATCTTCCTCATCCATAGAGCAAGTGGAAATTATATGAGTTTTGCAGAAAAGTTGAAAACTATTAGTTAAATTTAGGGAATATTAGAGATACTTATTTCCATCTCATGACTCCCTCTGACTCCTTGATCTTTCTCAAAATATGGGATAGAATATTAAGATGCCATCTTGCAGGTATGAATTCAAGCCCCTTAAGTAAATAGGCTTTCAGTTACACAATGGATCCTTTAGTTTCTAGTTTTTCCACAGAAAAAAAATGCCAGATGAGTCTGATTCTGAAATCTTTTGCTGGCCTTTTCTGGGCAAAAAAAAAAAAAAAAAATGAATAAAAGTCAGATTTAGGAAATTAAATTCTTGAACAAAATCCTCCTTTAATTTCCTCTCAGACAAAATCCTTTGTGTAGTTTTAGCCAAAGCATAAACATGAAAATTTATATATTCACTAAAAATTGTCCCTGACAATTTAAAAAAAATCTTTGACCTCTTAATGAGAATATATTTAAATCTTTAAACTCAGTATTCCTTAATTTTTTTTCTTTTCAGGTAACTTATTAAGATGGCTATCAGGAGCCAGAAGATATGAATATGATTTTTATCTGAGTTATTAATAAGGAGGTTTAAGATTTTTGCTTAGAAAATTAATGTTCCTTTTCAAATTATTGATCATTCCAACTCATTGTGATGCTGGAATATTCACAGTGTATTTCTAATGCAACATTAAAGAGTTAATCCTCATAATGAAAATAGGGATGAATATATATTTTGTTCTGTCCTTTCCACTTGTGTTCTTTTACAGTCAGGAATTTTAGTTCCTTATCCTGAGTTTATTACTAAGGATATTTTCTAGCTTAAAAAAGGGAGAGAATTGATTACTTCCTAATCACAAGTACACAAGTTGTTACTTCATTGTTACTCCATTAACACCAGCTATGACTTTTCTTACCTCTGAATTGGATTTTATGGCAACATCCTAGCTGTCTGCTGGCCTTCTTCCCAAAGTTCACTCAACGTGCAACAGCTGAACTGATCAATGCTGTTGCAGCTCACAGTCCACCTCTACCCATAGCTGACACATTAGCCAAACTGAATCACTTGGCATTCCTGCAGCAAAACCCATGTTCCTCAGGCATGGGAAGCCCTTCTTAACTCTACTCTTTGGAAATCTTTTCCCTCCTTCCAGGTATTACTCCAAAAAAGCATATAGTAAGAAAAGGAGACCTCAACTGTAACCAAGGGACTTGGATCTTAATTCCAGTTCCACTATAACAAGCTCTGCATATTTGGGCAGGTTTTCACTCTCTCTGACTCAATTTTCTCATCTGTATAATAAACCAGATCAGAGGTTTTCATAACGTGGTCTTTGAACTAGCAGCATCAGCATCACTTGGGTACTTGGTAGAAATGCAGATTCTCAGGACTTATCCCACCTTTACTAAATCAGAAATTCTGAAGATGGGACAAAGAAATCTGTATTTGAACAAGCCCTTTCTCTGATGTCTTTTTTCTTAGTTGCTTACATGGAATTTCATACTTCTCTTACTACATACATCACCTATTTCATGTTAGAATTATTTTTGACGTGTCCTCTCCAATTTGTACTAGATATTCCCTGGAAAATTAGAATTCCATCTTAGTTGTCTTTATATCCTGGACAGTGTATAACCCAGATCCTACACATATTAGATGGTTATGGAATCTTTGCCAAGTGAGATTCTTCATTAATGTTAATGTTCATTTAATCCCCAAAATATTAGGAAAAAATCATTAAAATTAACTTAAGTAATCACAGCATATAAGTGAGAAAATATGGAGAAGATACAGATTCAAACCTTGAGTAGGGAGTAGAAAGATAAAACCGCTGGGTTGAACTTACTGAGCTCATGTTCACCTAGCAGGCTAACACATGGAGGAAAGAGTTCTTCAAAATTGGTTAATTGCAAACAACTGTTACCCTTGCAGGTGTTCAACTGATAAAGATTCAACTTGGAAAGGGATCTACTTATTTCTTGATAATATGCAACAAAACAGAGATATAAGGGGTAAGAATAGTACAAGCTGACCTCAGATATCAAGTACATGTGTGCTGTGTAACTGTGAAAAAGAATCTGGGGAAGACAAGATTGTCTAAGCTTCTCAGGACAGGAATTTAAGAGAAATATCACATTAAAGGACATAAAAAACAGAAGGCATAGACTGTCAGAAAAACTGCTTTGTTTCAGGGAATTGAAAGACAAAAAGAAACCCCTAAGGCAGCTAATTCAAAATGGCCGGAAGATGGCCATGATATAGGTAGAAAAGGCTGCTCTATTTATAAAGTTGGAAGCAATGCAGCATTATGTGGGTCATTGTAGGGTAAACACATCTGAAAGCAATAACAAGCATGACCCTGTATAGTAGACGCATCTGAATGTGTGTTCTGAGCTAGGGAATCTGGGAATGGTCAGCCCGGAGATTTGTTCCTTGTCTATGAGGAATATCTGAACTTCTGGCTTTTCCTATGGAACGTGGGCTGTACAGGGGATTGAGGCCCTGAGTTTTGGGTTAAATAAAGGTTGCCAGGTGGAAGTCGTTAAGGGGAAGGTGCTAAACAAAAAGGCTATATAAACTATGCTGTTTGAAAGCGGTTCTAATTTTCCTGCGTAACCTGCTGCCACTGAACTGTAGGAAGGCAGATGTCTTGACCAGCACGCTGTCACTGGACCGTTTCTGTATGTAAGGCAGTTCTCCTGTCTGACCTGTCATCACTGGACTCTGTGTCCTGTGTGTAAATCCTTAATAATTCCCCATGTGTGGTTTGCTGGCTCTGGGTCTCTCAGCCTCTTGAACCTGGTATCTTTCCTATTAAGGTTTGTAGGAGTTTGACATGGCTGTCATTGATCAGACTCTGAAATCATGAGAAAATAGTACAGGTGATGTTCTTAGCTGAAATTCCTCCTTCTTCCTTAGTGATCATTTGGAGGGCTTTTTTTCCTTACTGATTAATGACTGTAGGAAAGAATATACATGCTTTTTAAGTGAAATAATATGAGTATAAAGTATCATCTTCTGCTGAATATTGTATATCCTCATGCTCTTTCAAACATCTTAGCAGCTAGTTTTTTGAAGACTGTAAGATGTCCTTCCTCTTCTCTTCACCTGCTTTGTGTGTTTTCAGCTCTGCCTCTGCTGACATCCTGAAGGGTTCTGTACTCCTTCTTTCTCATGCGTCATTTCAGATGAAAGCTCTTAGAAATCGACATTCAGGTCAGGGGGCTTCACCTCAACAGGACACACAGTCTTTCTGGTTGTGCCCTGTCATGTTACAGAGGCAATGATATTCTATACATCTGATGTCCAGTAAGTAATTTTAGTAAAAGAGTTTTGACAGTTTCAGTCACTCATCCATCTCATCTTGCTCCAGGACATAAGATTCTTTAGAACACCAAAAAAACGTATTACAAGAGTTGATGTTAGTGAAGCCTCCTTAGTCAAGGTTAATACCTGATATAGGGCTTAATTTTCTTGTCTTTTATTTTAAATTTCTCTTCTGGGCAAAGTGGGGCTATGAAATTTTTAAAATTACTATATAGTAGACTAGGGGTAGTGAAAAAGTTGATATTTTTATGATCTTGCCTCTAGTTCCTTATACATTTGCTTCCACCAATTTTATTTTTTGATTAAAGGGAACATATACTGAAAGTAAGATATGTGTTTTTGATTAAAATTCATAAAAAATGATGTAAATCTATACTAATTTTTTAACCAGTTTTTAAAAACTTTTTCAATTTACAAACATAAAATTCACCAATTTTCAGTATACACTTCAATGAGTTTGGGCAGATATATGCATTCATGTAATGACCTCTACAGTCATGATGTAGAATATTTGCATCTCCTCAAAAAAGTTCTCCTGTGCCCTTTATTAGTCAATCTCCCTTCCCTACCTCTGGCCCCTAGGAGCTATAATCTGCCTTCTTCCTGTAACATAGTTTTGTCTTTTGCAGGACTTCATATAAATAGGATAATACAGAATGTAGTCTTTTCTGGTGGACATTTTTTATTTAGCATAATACATTTGTTATTGCACATATCTGTAGTTCATTTATTATTCTTGGTAGGTATTATTCCATTGTATGAATATGCAACATTTTGTTTATCCATTTACTAGTTAGTAGACATGTGGGATGCTTCCAATTTTTGTCTATTATAAATAAAATGCTATCAACATTTAAGTACAAGTCATTGTAATGTCTTTTCATAACTCTTAGGTAAGCACTTAATTGTGGACTGCTAAAAAATTGATAAACTGGACTTCATAAAAACTAGCTATCTTTTGTGCTTCAAAAGATACGCTTAAGAAAATGAAAAGGCATGCTGCAAACTAGGAGATATGGCAAAATATACATCTGATAAAGAACTCTTTAGAATATATGAAGAACTCTTGAAATTCAGTAATAAGACAGCCTGATCTTTTTTAGAAAGGGCAAAATAATTCAACACATACATGATCAAATAAGGCATGTGAGAGGAAAATAAATTATGAATAAATTATAAGTAAATTATAAAATATGCTTAATATTATAGGTCATCAGAAAAATATAAATGAAAATATGATATAAAATATGACACATCTATTAGAAGGGCTAATTTAAAAAACTCAATAGGACTAATTTTAAAAAGCTGATGCTAGCAAGTGTTGGCAAAGACTTGGAATAACTGAAACTCTTATGTACTGCTGGTGGGATGCAAGCTGCCAGAGTCCCTTGGAAAACACGTTTTGGGGTTTCTTATAAATGTAAGCATATTCTTGCTATCTTCACTGGTAAATTTAGGGAAATTTCCATATTCCTCAAATTACTTGCCATCAGATATATATTTATTATTCATTCCTATTAATTATTTATAGATTGCAAAGTCTACCATTAATATAATTAAAAACAATTATTAATACAACCATTATAAACTTGACGCTAGGGGCCCAATTCCTAATTTATAAGGCCTAATTTATAAATCCTCTAAATGAAAGGATAGTAAGCAAAATTAATAATAACCCTCATATGTATAGTTTTCAGAAATTGAGGAAGAGAATGGCTCTTGGTAACAAATCAATTTTATGCCTGATAGCTTTAAACTTTTGCTTTAAACAAAGTTGAGGAAATGCCTATTTGAGCTGCTGATTCATTAAAAATATTTGATGGAAGATGATTACATAATTTTTGGCATATTAAACTAAAATAAATTTTAAAAATTGGTACTTTTGTTCTAGAATATTCTTTTCATTCACACATATATGTTTATGTAAAATAATTCATAAGCTTTAACCTCATGAAAATAGTTTTAAAAACAGGAATAAAGTTAATGTTGTAATCTGCTTCATTCAAATAACAGTGTTCATTAAAAATAGATAAAAAACAATTCTTGTATATTTCATTCATTTAGTCACATATTTCTCTTGTTTTGTCAGTTGGTAATAATATGCATTACAATGATAACTCTAGACAAAATATTTTAATAGTTGGAGCCATATGATTCCAGGAAATTGGAAAAGAAAGTTAAATTTATTTGTATTATTAATATAAATTGTATAGTTACACTTAATTATATTACATATTATATATCAAAGTCTATGTATGTATTGTATGTCTAAATTATACTCTAAATTTATATTATCTATATAAATATTTTTGTCACACAAATTATGTTACGACAATCAATAAAATATTTACAAGGGCTAAAGTGTATTATAATTGAAATGGAAAGTTGAGTTCAAGGATTAAAATAAATGATAGGCAATTTCTGCCTTCCAAAGATGAGCTTGTTTGCATACATTTTAATAAATGATGGTGATATGGAATTGCTTTAAAGTTTAAATTTCAGGGGAAATATTTAAAATAGATATATAATAATTTTATTTTTTTCTTAAAGTTATATTATACTAAAAATGAAATCTTTTGGATCTGTACACAGTCATCCCTCAATAGCTGTGCAGGATTGGTTGCAGGACTCCCTAGGGACACAAAAATCCAAGGACACAAAAATCCCAAAGATCAAGTCTCTGATATAAAATAATATGGTATTTGCATGTAACCCACACACATCCTCTTGTATGCTTTAAGTCACCTCTACATTGCTTATTAGTTCCTAATACGATGTAAATGATATATAGTTTTATTGGGTATTGTTTATGAAATAATTACAAGAAAAAAGTCTGCATATATTCCATACGGATACAACTATTGATTTTATTTCTGAATATTTTAGATCAGTTGGTTTATTCCATGGATGCAGAACCGACTGATATGAAATGAAGACTCCATGTTGCTGATTTTACATATGAAAATTAAAATATGTGAGGTAGTACATGGTTTTTAAAAATGTAGAGGCTATTAAAACAAAAAGATCGGAGATTGCTTTAAACACCCAATCTGGGTAAGATGTGCCGTCTTGTACATCTTGTGTTTCCTTCTATCAGAGAATTTGCTACGACTTTTTTGTAACGGTCTATTTACTTATCTGCATCCTTCACTAAGTAGGTAGCTCTTGTTGCCAGAAACAATGTTTTGTGTAAGCAGTCTTGACACTGAGATTGTTAATGAATATTTTTCTGGCTGAATGAATGCACAAATAAACTGAGTTGGTTTTGGATAGACATTTTTCAGTGTGTTTTGCTTTCATGCACCAACATGTAGGCTTATATTCCTTCTTTTTAAGTTTAAGATCTTCATGAAAGGAATCAATGTTGCTTTATAGAAAGAATAACATGCTAAGGTTTTTGGATGTAGTCCCATCTCTGACAACAAAATAACCATATAAGCTTAGGCAAGTCATAATTTTTTAGGACCAAAACCTCGTCATTTGCAAAATCAGGGGGTGAATTCTTAGGTTCTTACTTCTCAAGATCTATTTTACTTTCTTTATTTCCTATACAACTAAAAGTGCCTTATTTTGTAAGTTGCTTATTTGCTATATAATCCACAAGTGAGAATGCACAGAGCTGGCTGCTGCCTCATGGTCTTAGTGGTAAAGTTCTAGATACACAGAAAAAGATAAATGAGAGTTATGATTACTATTGTACCAGTCAGTACTGATGCAACATATCAAGCTGGTAATAGTAATGTTTCCTTAATATCATATATAACTGCCAAAAACAGATTCTTAACAATTATGTCTGCCTATTTAACTTTTGGTGTTTAAATTTTACTAAATATCTTGGAAATGGTAACGAAGCTTCCAATCTAAAAATATCTACCTCCTACTACTATCTATCTCCTACTAAGAATTAATCTATCTCCTAACTTATCTGTCAATCATAAGATGAAGAAAAATTTATTGAGAAATGTGTAATAATATCTGTGGCAAGCACTGGAAATCCATACAGTAATAAATAGATCCAGTCTCTACCTTTGATAAATTTCAAGTTGAGATTTTGAGTAAAAGATTCTAATAAGTATATGAACCAACTTCTACAGGGATTATACCTCGTGGCACAATACTATACAGCTAAGGAATTGCCTTGGATTTGAATAGACATTTCTCCATAAAAGACAGATAAATGGTCAACAGGTTTATGAAAAAAATGCACAATGTCACTAATCCTCAGCAAAATGCAAATTAAAACCACCATGAAATATCACCTCATACCTATTAGAATGCCTATTACATAAATTGAAAAAGACAACAGTGTTGACAAAGATGTGAAGAAATTGAAGTCCTTGTAATAGGGAATGCAAAATGGTGACACCATTATGGAAAACAGTCTGGGAGCTTCTCAAAAAACAGTAGCAATAATGTATGCTCCGGCAATTCTACTTCTGTGTATTTATCCAAAAAAAATGAAATCAGGATCTTGAAGAGATATTAGCATGCCTATATTCATAGCGATATTATTTGTAATAGCCAAAATGTGGATCTAAATGTCCATGGACAGATAAATGAATAAAGGAAATCTGATATATGCATACAATGGAATGCTCTTCGGCCTTTAAAAAAAGGAAATTCTGCAATATGTAATGACATGTATGATCCTTGAGGACATTATGCTAGGTGAAATAGGCCAACCACAAAAAGACAAATACTGCACGATTCTACTTACATGAGTTATCTAAAATAATCACAGAATTAAAGAGTGGAATTGTGGCTGTAAAGGGCTGAGGGGGGAAGGGAAAATGGGGAGTTACTAGTCAGTGGATAAAGTTTCAGTTAATCATGAAGAATAAGTTGTGAAGATCTGCTATATAACATCAACAGTAAAAGCTTATGCATTTCAAAATCGTTAAGTGAGTAGATCTCATGTAAGTGTTCTTACCATAATAAAAGAATTAATAAAGTAAAAAACAAATGCCTGTGCAACTCAAGATCCCTGTAATGTATCTCATCTTTCTTTATATTAAATTTCCTTGCCCTGCATATCAACTGTGTTGTAATAAAAACTGTTATATCAGACTTTTCCTTATGTGATGAGAAAACCTTTCTACATGGAACTGAAGTTGACTTAACCCATTTAAAAGAGATATTAGCACACGTTATCTATCTGAATGGATTAAAAAGGGGATGAGAGCACAACAAGATTGAGCATGAAAGAGAATCAAAAGTACAAACTGCGCTGTGCTCAAAACAGTTCGCATTTTGTAATCAGAGCTCTCCCAGATGTTCTCAAAGAGTCCCAGGACAATCATGTGGAAAATAAGGATATGAGGCAATGAGAGAACTATATATCCTGGGGATTTGTTTCTTTATAACGAAACTCCTTTAAAGTAATTTATCAAAGTCACCCCAGGACTGAAGACATTTACCATGGTTGTAAAACTTCAAACTTAGTGCTCTCTTTTTGGAAACTGAAATTGCTGCAGTCTTTTTTTGATTGATCAATTCTTTAAAAAGTCAATTTGTCATTTACGATAAATATAGGTAAGAGAGGATGAAAAGAAAATGTTGCCAGAGACAACAGTGGAGTGGAAGTTGGATGATACTAATAAAGTTTATGCTTAAGGTCATTTTCAAAAACATAGCACAATGTATACAAGTAAATAACACACTGAATATAAGAGCAAATTCCATGTCTGTTTTTGAACAAACAGCACATTTTGTAGATTTTAGGTCCATTAACATCAGGAACTAATCTTTTACATAAGCCATTACTATTATCTTGTCCAAAGCTGAGGTCATACACTAGGGAGAGAGGGGTGAACTTTTTATTTCACACACACCCATTGCTGGCTGAGTTTAGCATGTGAGAAATCTGTTACCCTATTAATTATATGAGTTGAAAACAATTCTTGTTCATATTAGTCAGAAGGTTATAACTCTCTTTATAATAAGTAAAGATAGAGATTACTTTAAAATATTTTGGAGGATTTTGTAAAATGACAGTTGGGACAGAGGCTGCTGCCAACCGTAGAACTGCTTTTAATTAAAACCTTGTTCAACATCCTTACAGCAGAGTTTTCTTATTTTTCTATTATATGAAGATTAACTGATTCAGCAATTATTGAACCCTGGACACATTATAAAACTTTCTTCTGAAACTGTTTAGCCAAGAGAAAAGTCAGCTGTGATTCATTAGATAACAACACTATCAGGAAGAATGTGCTCTAAGTTATCCCTTAGTAATGTGTGTGTGTGTGTGTGTGTTTTTTTTTTTTTTTTTTTTTTTTTTTTTTTGGTGGCTGTAAAACATACAGGCCTGAACTAAAAAGAAAACTTTCTCATTTTAAATTTAATAGATATATCTATAATTAAATGGTAATGGTAGACACATATATATACATATATATATATGTATGTGTATATATATATATGGCCAATGGACCCATTAAACAGAATGTCAAAGTTAGATAAACTGGGTTCCATTCATAATTTAGATTGCTTCACTATATGCCATAGTAAAACTACTATTAGTCAATACTTAGCCCATAAAGTCAAGCCAACTTTGTCTATTAAGAGATGTGGTGCAGTTTTCACATAATATGTGCATGTTATAGAGAACTAGAGGGACTACACAGAACTTAATTCTTCAGCATTTCCTTGGACTCCAGTAAACCTCCAAACGCTCTCCCCCTCATCAAAATTTACTATTAACTCCACATTTTTGCAAATGACTTTGTCAGTAGCAATGTGGAATATATCACATTTCTTTTACTTTTTCACTCTATTTTCTGAGAAGGATATTTGCAACAGTGAAAGAAAAACTTTTGTGATCACATTCCATTGTTTTCTGATTGTGAAATGATTAAAATGGTATCTAAGTGATCTTCATAAAATGACAAACAACAATGATAATTGGGAATTTCAAAAACCTTCTATCAACCTTGATAGAACTGCTAGGTATAAACAAAATCAGCAAAAATATAGAAGATCTGAACAACATTATCAACTGTAAAAATATGGCATCTATAGAACGCTCCACTGAACAACAGCTGAATATACATTTTTTCAAGCATGCATGGAATGTTCCTCGAGATATATCAAGTCCTAGCTATAAAACAAACCTCAACAACTTAAAAAAAATTGAATTTAGAAGACTATGTTCTCTAGTCATAACGTAATTAAACTAAAAACTAATGGCAATAAGAAGAAAATCTCTGCACCTTGAAAATTAAACAATACACTTTTAAATAATCCATGATTCAGAGGGAGTATCGGAGGAAATAAAAATGCATAGAACTGAATGGAAATAAAAAATACAACATATCAAAATACATGAGATATAGAGATGTAGAGAAAGCTGTTATGAAAGAGAAATTTATAGCACAAAATGCGTATGTTAGCAAAAAGAAAAGACTGAAGGTCTTAAATCAATTACCTCTGTGCTAAATTTAGGAAACTAGAAAACCAAGAGTAAATAAATGCAAGGCAGGTAAAGTGTGAAATAACAAGTAAAAGAGCAGAAATCCATGTAATTTGGAAATCAGAAGGCAATAGAAAAGAATCAACAAAACAAAAATTGGTTCTTTGGAAAAAATAATAAAATTGATGAGCTTCTAACAGGACTGACAAAAATTTAAAAAGAGAAGACACAAGGGACAAATATCAGCCCTTTAAAGACTAAGCTGCAGTACTATGAGCAGCTTCTACTCATAAATTCAAAGTAGACTGATGGATCAATTGACTGAAAGCCACAAACCATAAAATCCCAACCAAAGAGAAATGTATCATTTGATTAATTTTTGACTATGAAAGAAATTCAATTCATAATTAGAAGTCTTCTGAAGAAAACAATTACATGCCCAGATGGTTCCAGTGAAGAATTCTAACAAACATTTAAAGAATACCAATTTTTATACAATCTTTTCCAGAAAAAAGAAAAGGAGAGAAAATTTCTTAATTTATATTATGAGGTCAGAATTACTCTGACACCAAAATAACAAAGAAAAATTACAGATCAATATGCCTCATGAGTATACATGCAGAAATCTTTAGCAAATTGAATTAAAAAATGTATAAAAACAATTATACACTGTGAATAAATGAGATTTATTTCAAGTAATGAAAGTCTGGTTCAAAATTCAAAAATCAATCAATGTAATTGACTATATCAAAATGCTGA
>NC_045443.1:88267977-88367706 GCF_002776525.5 Piliocolobus tephrosceles | reverse complement strand
GAAGAGGTCGAAGATGAGGAGGAGGAAGAGGTCGAAGATGAGGAGGAGGAAGAGGTCGAAGAGGCTGAATATGTGGAGGAGGAGGAGGAGGAGGAGGAGGAAGAGGAGGAGCTGGAAGGGGAAGAGGAGGTCCTGGAGGAGAACGAGCAGAGAGGGGAAGAATTTCATTTGCCTCTGGAAATGCCTTTATCAATCTTCGTAGAGGCTGAAGAAAAGAGAGAGAACTTTATAAGCTGCACTTTTTTAAACCCAGAGCAGATAATTCCCAAAGTGTCACAGGAATCCCTGTTCACTGCACAGGACTTTAACTGTTAGACATCAGAAAAGGGATTGAGGAAAGGGATGGAACTGATTTGAGGCTAAACTGGATTAGCAATTTATTAAAAACTGATTAAAAAGTGAGTTCCATTAATAAACAGATGTAAACACCTTCTTTGGCCATTATAAAATGCTTAAAATTTGATGCGTATGTGTATGACTATGGGTGGTGGGGGGGAGCTTTCAAATATAATTTTACTGGAACTGATTAAAGGCCAAGTATTTTATTACTACCATTAGAATATTTTCACTTGGTGTTTTCCCCTCTAGAAAACAGAGTTGCTGTTGTTTTTTTAAATCTGTAAATGCTGAAAAAGCGTTTGTTTTTGAAACAAATTTATACAACTTAGCCACTTAATGAGCTTGGCATGAAGAGATAGTTTGTTACATGCATAAGAAAGCACATTCTAACGCTACTGAATGTTCACCAGTGCTCTTAACATAACTGAAGCCATTTTCAATCCCTGTATTTTTTTTCAACAGTATTTTATCTCCTAGATTTTTCCACCATCAGAGTTCATTTTTGAGGGTTGTATTTTGTTAACCCCATTTGCAGTCTCTTGTGGCATCGCTTATTGATATTCCTTGTTCCACAGTGCTATGGATCTTCCTCAGAAGAACATGAAATTGCTTCTGTGGAACTGGTTATCTGCCATGGCCTCAACAATCCATAATCCAGTCATGGAGAGGATTCCCCATGGTCAGAAGTCAACTTGCACATCTAGTTAAAGTCCAAGGTAACTGCAAACAATGGAACATAGCTTAGGTTTTGAAGCCTCTTTATTGGATAGAGTCTTTATCCTAAGTTCTGAGGAGCCATAAAAAATGTTTTGCAGAATGGATTTTTTAGAGAAAAAGATTATTGACCTTTTGGGGGTGGAATATCTTATTTCATTTTTCAATTTGTCTTTGTTATAAAGGAGAGTAAAAGATGTGTAAGCATGAGTCTGTGTGAGCTGGTTTCTGATGTCTAAACAGCAATTACTTATGGAGAATACATCATTCAAATTAACAGCTTTTGTTCAAACATTTTTAGGAAGTAATAATACATTTCTTCCCGGACAGTTGATAAAAGTTCCATCCATAGCATATTTCCAGAATATCCCTAGATGATGAATTTAAACCTGCCTTCTCAGAAATTACATCTTTTGACTTTGAACCACAAGTTAGCATTTATTTGTTGAAGAGAAGAATGTGTGGTGATGTTTTACCTGAATGTTGATTGCAACTGATATATTGCAGTTTTCAAGGTGATAAACTTAAGTTATTAAACAATAAAAAGTATTAAATAAAAGTACCTTGCCTCTCATTTCTCATTATTTAAATATCACAGATCCATGCAGCAATGCTTCAGTGGTCAAAAGGATGAATAGAAGAAAGGGGCAAAAACAGGAATTTTAAAATTACACCAAACATTCCAAATTGCAGTGGTGAATAACCAAAACTCTTAAGAAATGTTTACTTTCTACAAGATGCAATTACTGAATGACCTATAAAAGTAAAAGTAGCCATCCCTATGTGTTTTCCTGTTCTAATACATATATGCAGAGGGAAATCAAGAATCCAGCTCCTGAAGCTACGTAATAAATCCATGCAAGTCATAGCCCATAAATACTTTACTCACGACACTTAATCAAAAGGTCACACTTAGGTATGTTCTCACTGGAGAAGATTTTTCATTTAGGATTGAATTTATTCACAATCCCATCTGGACGTTTCTCCATTTCTTCCTGCAAAATATTTAAAATTTAAGAATTCCCCACGTATTAATAGCCTTCATATGCAAAGGTGTTATTCACTAGTTATTTTAAGGGACGTAAACATGTGCAATGCCTCAGGAGTCTACATTCTTGCTCATGAACCGTTATTCAACAAATATTGAACTACTGGGGGCCAAGCACTGTGAACAGTGATAAGAATACAATGGTGAATAAGCAAAACCCCATTCTGACATTGTTATTGTTCAGTAGAAAAGTCAGACATTAAATGAGCTAGATGGATTGCTCATTGCAAGTGGTCTGAAGGAAATGTACCACTATAAAGACATAGATCACTAGCTAACCCAGGAGTAAGGCCGAGGCTGTTTATTGTGGGCAGAGGGACCCCTAAGTCTAAAGGCCAAGAGCTGAGAGGAGCTTGATGCCTTTGAGGAACTGAGGATAGAAAGACCAGCATGTCTGGAAGCAATGGCCAATGACAAGTGAGAGAAGGATGCAGAAACCATATTATCTACTCACTTTTATGCCATCCATATCTTCTGAAATAGACACCAGCAAAACATAATGAGAGGAGAAAACTATTAGTCATTGATGATTCTCTACCTGATCTTATTTTTCTTTTAATAATTAGCCAGATACTGTGATGCTTGCTTTACTAATCCTGACGGGTAATATGAAATAATTAACCCATGTTAGGGGCTGAAGGGATTGGTCATCCAGGAACACCCACCATTCTAACCACCCGCTATCATGTAATGAGGGGGATCTTAGGGTTTCCTGCTCAGCACGATTGGAGCACCACAGTTCTCAACTCCCATGGAGAGCCTCTTGCACAGTTTATTCAATACAACTTGATGATCCCGTAGCCTTTACAGTGTTCCTATGGCTCTGAAAAACCCAGTCTTTAGTTTTAGAGGTATGTGTACACTTGAAGAGAAAAATACAATTTTCCAAAATAGATTCACTATTATTAAAATCATTTCAAACTTTATTGGGTGAACACAGTGAGGATGAAGTGCCTGTTAGGCATTTCTTTCAAGAATGGAGCGGTTTTGCCAATTGTCAGAAAGATAATATTATAAATCATAAAACATGATTATAGGGCTTGGACTTGCTAAGCATCTTTGCTGTCTATTTTGAGGTTTTGTTTCTCACATAGAGATTCTGGCATTTTCATCTTCTAGAGACTGACAGCATTTCTTAATTTGTCTTCATTACTTTGTCTCTACAGTAACTTAGAGGAATTTTGTTTTCCATGAAAATATTAGCCCTCTAAAGATGCTAAGTACACTTCAAATCTAGAGATCAACTCTGAACTCTGAGTATGATTTTATAAAATTTTAGAACATCCTTATTTGAGGAAGACAGTATTTGTAACGTATTTAGTTCCATTAAGATAAATGTAAGAGGTGAAATGACCAATCTCCTCCAGCTAACACCAAATCTACAGATCTGGGATATAAATGATACATCTCCCGTAGGTGACCTTGGATTAAGGGAATTGATAAGACTAAAAAAAAGTCCTTGAATTATATTTTGCTTTTAGCAGCATAATAAAATGATACATGCAGCCATGTTTTGTATTCAATAAGGTTTATGTTAATGTAAAACAACTGAAAATTACTCAATGTTGTCAAATCACTTTGGCCTTGATTATCTATTTATTAAAATCAAAATCAGAATGTGACTGTCTTAGCTGTTTCAGTAGCTAAGTAGCAGTTTTCTTTATTTAGTTTTAGTTAATTAGTGGAATACACTCCATTGTCAAGGTCAGCTAATGGAAGAGAAGAAAAGATTTGGATGTGGCATGGGAAGGCCTGGATGTGTGTTGTCCTGCTGCCTAAGTGACCTGCGGTGGTAGCCACTTGTCTTGGGTTTCTGTTTCCTCAGTATTAGTGATTATACTTTATCACTTAGGTGTATTGTGAAGACAAAATACTCAATATTTAAGAAGAATGTGATTATACTTTATCACTTAGGTGTATTGTGAAGACAAAATACTCAATATTTAAGAAGAATTGTATTATAACTGCAAAACACTGTTGACCGTTATATGTTAAACTACATTTTATAAAGTTATCTCACATAATTTCTGAACATTAGTTCAGTCTAAATTTATTAGCAAGGCCCAGAATATCTCATAGCAATTCTATCAGGCTGACATATCAGATATTTTAGTTGTTATTAATATCACAGAACTAAGTATGAACCAACTTGTTCTTGAAATGTAGTTTTGGCTTCTGGTAAAATAGTGTGTAAATGGACGCTTCACATGGTCTACTGCCATGATATTTAAAGTGTGGTCTATGAACCAGCAGCACTGACACCCAGGTGTTAGATCCATTGCAGAAGCCTCACAGGAATTTAATGATTAAGACTATGGTTTATGCATTCAAAACTGTCATTCTTTACTTGCGTGACCTCAGGGTTGTTACTGAAATTTTGACATCTCATTTTCCTCATCTGTAGTACCTACCTCATGGATGAAATTAGATTGTAAAGACTAAGTGAGATGATAGTTACCAAGCACTCCGAACAGTGACATTCAATACTTCCTAGTTATAATGAGTATTCAGTAAATGCACAAATGAGGTCATAGACATATTATTTGGTGTCTAAAAGTTACTTGTTAGTGATGCAGGCAACTACAAATGTAAAATCTCCCAAAATAACAAAATGATTCATTAACTCTGTCCTATTTCCCCCTAGTATAACTAATCAGATGCATTACCTTTGAGCTGCAGATACTATTATGCACACTATATGAGAACTAGTTAAATCTCTAGAGTTGAACTCTTTCCCAAGATAATATTCTCTACCCTTTATCTCCCCTCTGTGCCTGCCCTTGCCCCAGGTCAATGATGTTCCCTTTTACAGTTGACGTTAATGCTCTAATGGTTGGTGCTAAGAATTACCCGTCCTTTTCCATAGAAGCAATAGATAGTTGAATGTATACTTTCAAAATCAAAATCAATGCAACTGTAATACTTGAAAAAAAATTTCTGTGGGTTAATAGTTTATATAAGTGATATGATGACAATCTAACACAGGAATATTTTATGATATTTTATGTGTATGTATAACAATATACACATTTGGTGGAAAAAAATTGCCTGAATGGGATAAGTTGTTATAAATGTTGCTTTGTTGCTTCTCATCTATAAAGTAAAATCAAAATTTTACTTTAGAAAAATGTTCGTAAGAATTTATAGGTAACTTTATAGGTGCATAAGATAACTGGATATCATTCCTAATATTACCACTTTATTGAAGGTTCTGTTTTATACTACACTTAAAGTTAAGCTCATTGTAGATTAAGATGCAGATACAGATATATGAAAATACCAAACAATATTTAATGCCTGTTGTAAGTCACTTATGTAGAACAGTTAAACTATCAGAATGTAGACGTTAGATTTCAAAACACATTTGAATACATGCAAGGTAGTTAACATACAGTATCACATTTAAACATATAACTACCCTATGAACTAATGCTTTATCTCCCTCTTTATAGATAAAATACCTGAAAATCAAAGGAAATTGTTTCAGGACCCAAGTCCTCTATTTTAGTTAAAAGCTGTAGGTACACTGTGTTACTTGAACATACTGTTGTTTTATTTCAAACAACCTATCTAGAAACAAAACTTCCTTTAATAAATTTGACCTGAGTCCAAGGAGGGTAGGCACCTAGAGAAGAGATACTTAAATCCCTGTTTCAATTATAATTCTTATGCTAGCACACACAAATGTAAAGAGCGTGATATGCAAGGTGTAATTCACCCTTGCCAGGCCACTGGGCTGGAATCAGCCATCCTAGAGTATAGGTGGATTTTTTTGTGGTCAGGAGGAATTAGAAGAGAGTTATTTGGAGGATCAAGACACTGAGGAATATACTGCTTGAAAAGTGCTTGTATTGGTTTGAGCCCAGAGAGCGGGGCCAACAAACAACACAACACAAGGCGATGTGGCGCAACATGCTGTATTTTATTTATTTTATTTTATATTTATTTTATTTTTTATTGTATTGTATTGTATTGTGTTTTTTTTGAGACAGAGTCTCGCTCTTTTGCCCAGGCTGGACTGCATTGGCGCTATCTCAGCTCACTGCAAGCTCCGCCTCCTGGGTTCACATCATTCCCCTGCCTCAGCCTCCTGAGTAGCTGGGACTACAGGCGCCCGCCACCCCGCCCAGCTAATTTTTTGTATTTTTAGTAGAGACGGGGTTTCACCCTGTTAGCCAGGATGGTCTCAATCTCCTGACCTCCTTATCTGCTCCACTCGGCCTCCCAAAGTGCTGGGATTACAGGCCTGAGCCACCGCGCCCAGCCCAACATGCTGTTTTAATAAGAGCCTGGATGCAGGCAGGCTGAGGCCTAAAATGGCCTCAGCCCCAAGTGAGGATGGGACAGGGTTTTTATAGTCCTCTGTAAACAGGAAGTGTGGCAGTCTGATGTGACTGCTAGGTAGTACCCAGATATCCTCTTTCTTAATCTTCAGGGGTACATGTCTTCTGGCCAGGGTAGGTGTTTTCCGGGCAGCTCTCTTCCTGCTTTTGCTATCTTGCTGATGCAGGCTGCTAGCCCAGGTGGTCTTGTGTCTTGAGACTGGGCCTGAGAAGGGAGGAGTTATTCTTTCCCTTAAGCTTTCAGGCTCTGGGGAGAATCTTTCACTGCTCTACCTACATATTGCTGCATGGTAAGATGATGTAGTAGTTCTGCTACAAGGGGCAGGGTAGGAGGCAGGGAGGGAGTGTTTGAGACAAATGTATTCCTGAAACAAACTACATTTAAATACTTCTCTGGCATTGCCTCAAATCAAGCATACTTTCATTTCAAAATAAATCAGTCAAGATGGGTATAACAAGTGCAGAAATTAACTTTTATGTGTCAACCATTTTAGAAAATACGCTTACATATAAATACTTGTATAAACAGAGGTACATAGCAGAGTTTCTCTAACAGAAAAATCCTATATTCTGAAGGATTCCCAAGGGGAGTGACTGACAATTGCCCTCCTTGAATAATGGGCAGTTAAAGGATACTACATAATAGAACTAAAATATTCTCTGTAACTATGAACACTCGGTCCTAATGCCTTACAATTTTGAGCCCCTAGTGACTTTTTTTTTTTTGAGACAGAGTCTCACTCTGTCGCCCAGGCTGGAGTGCAGTGGCGCAATCTCGGCTCACTGCAAGCTCCACCTCCCGGGTTCACGCCATTTTCCTGCCTCAGCCTCCCGAGTAGCTGAGACTACAGATGCCTGCCACCACGCCCGGCTAAGTTTTTGTATTTTTAGTAGAGACGGGGTTTCACCGTGTTAGCCAGGATGGTCTTGATCTCCTGACCCTCGTGATCCGCCCGCCTTGGCCTCCCAAAGTGCTGGGATTACAGGCGTGAGCCCCCGCGCCCAGCCCAGCCCCTAGTGACTTTTGACAACGTGCTAGGGTCATTTCTCCACGGCAGATGCTATAATATCCTAGTGGGTCTACCTTAGTCTGACAAAATTATTTCTAACATGTAGACCATGCATGTATTTCTAACTCTGGTTTCCACCTACTAGAGTATCAATAATTATCTCAATTGTTGTAAAATTTAACATACAAACAATAGCTTTAAATCAAAAGCTTGTAGACTTTGTATGTTAAAAGGTCATCAGCTCAAATCTTTTATTCCTCCCTTCTTTTTACACTGAAAATATATTGTTTTCTATATGAAGATCACATGCAGAACTGTTTTTTACAATTTAAAATACGTGGTCCTATTTCTCGCAATAAGAAGTTCTAGTTTTAATTAAAAAAACAAAAGAAAAAAAAGTCTGACCCAGTGCAGTGGCTCATGCCTGTAATCCCAGCACTTTGAGATCGTTTGAGCCCAGGAGTTCGAGACCAACAGGGGCAACGTGGAGAAACCCATCCCCATCAAAAAAAGTAGTATTTGTTATCTGAGGCATGGTGGCCCATTTCTGTGGCCTCAGCTACTTGGAAGGCTGAGGTGGAAGGATGGCTTGAACCCAGGAGATGGAGGTTGCAGTGAGCAGAGAAGGAGCCACTGCACTCCAGCATGGGTGACATAGCAAGACGCTTACCTTGAAACAAAAAAAAAAAAAAAAAAAGGAAGGCTTTTGCTTTTGACCACTAATTCCACCAACTGGTCCTAGTTTTTGCACTATAGGAAAATAAACAAAGGTATTGTATTTCAGACCTCAAAGGACTTGGCTGTACTTGGACTATCTTTTGGAGAAGCTCCCCTATTTATTTATACCATTGTTCGTTTTACATACGTTTTGACTTACCGTCTTTCTAGGCTGCTTGCTTCATTCTAAATCTTTTTCTTTTTCTTTTTTGGATGTTGCTTTTAGAATGGTTATTCTCAACTTAAGACACTAGTCACATACTATCCATGCACTCTTCTCATGAGCTGGACATTATATTTCTATTCAGCTATTAAGCTTGTGCTGCTTAAATTCAGTACTGTGATTTCAATAAATAAATGCAATGCAATATTTAGTGAAGCATAGACAGTACCAAGAGTTGTAATAAAATGTTAATGATTAATGCATGTTCTTTTACTTTTCGATTTCTTTCAAATTCTATTGGTGATATTTTATTATCCTGGGAAGGTTATTTTGAGTAAACTTTTAACACCTAAGACTAGAAATCCACATTTCTCTTTAAAAATTTAGATTTGACATTAACTGGCATTTTTAGCTGTTATTTAAGTTATTAATATTGGCATCTTCTGATGGTTTCAGATGGCATTTGAAATTTTTATAATGATTGATAGTTCTGTTACCATGCATTATTTGTGTATCCTCTCCTATGAATATATTTAGATTTTTAGCATGTCATTTTTGGTCCTAGTAATTTAAGACTCTTAACAAGTGTTAATTTACCATTTCTCACAAAAATTTCTATTAGACTAGACATTTCATATGACATTTATCATTAAATAGTACTACCAAAAGCAGACTTTTAATGCTGCCATATATAATTACAGTTCTTATTTTTTCTTGATTTTTTATTGATTGCAGAATTTCCTTGAACTGGGAGATTATAATATAGGATGGCAAGCTGAGGTCAAGACTAAGTGGCTCTATATGTTCCCCTGGCAACCCCCAGTGAATTTTTCCAAAATCAATGTTCATCTTTTTTTAAAAAAGAATACTGAATATTTAATGTTTTCCCTTAGTCTTAAACAAATTTGTGAATTTTACATTGTTTCCTGAACAAATATTTAAATACAAAACAAATTTAATAAAATAGCTTACTTTTCTCTCCTTCATTGTCTATTTTGCCGTCTTATGTAGAACTTACGCTCTACAACTATTAATATAGAGCTGCCACCTAGTGGCAAAGGCAAAACGTTTACATGTAAGCTAATGATAGATGAGCTATTGTACTGTATTCACAGATGTATTTTTTGGAATACATAATACATTAATACAAATACAAAAAGAGTACTGTAATGGCATTATGACAAAGTGCTAAGAACATCTATCTATTAAGATAGATATTTACATTATTTATTTAAATATGCTGCTATATGGCTTGGTTTTTAAAAGTTAGTATCTTTTTGACCTACAAGACTAAGACATAAACATAAACTACCAAAGTGTGTGAAGGAAAGGGGGACAACATTGGCCCACAAAATTCCTTGTATGTCTATGGATTATTATTTTGATACAATTAGAACAACTTTATTCCATGAATCATATTTTATCTAAAGGTGTTTCTACAATACTTCTGTCTATTCAAAGTCTTTTTGACAGTAACATCACTAATTAACATTCACAATCTGTACTGACAGTGTATTTGTTTTCCTTTAAATACTGACAATAGACAATTATCAAATTTGAAATTGCTAAACTAAATAATGCTTAACACTTTAATCCCGAGAAGTAAAAATGAGAGTATGTATCCATTGACCTGGTAGTAAAAGCAGGACTTGTGATAGTCACCTCCTGGGACTCAAACACGGTGTAATCTGTTAATGGTCATGGCCACTAATTAGAGTACATCTTGTTAGGGAAAGAAATAAACTTGCTTGTTTGTTGCTCTGGCACCCAGAAGATAATTAATATTTTTATTGCTGCCAGATTCCCAGCTCTTTCCAGCTGCTATTTAGGTCTAGTGGGAGCACAAATCAATGCTACGAGTGGGCTCTGCCTTAGCCTGAGATGTAGTTTCTGCATTTGCAACTGCCTTAGTGATGCATTCATCAGTTACTCCACAGTACTTCTAGAAAGAGGTACTCTGTACTTCTTGCTTTGTACTTCCTTAACACTTCACTTTATTGATACTTCCATTATCCTTTCTAAATTATCGTTAATTGCCTGTGGTTCTCTTCTGTCTAGAAAAGGCTATAGGGCAAGGAATTGATCATCTTTCTAGTTCCAGTGCACAATCTTGTACATAAGAAGCTCTTAATACATAATTTCAATATTAAAAAAGAATAAAATAGAAATAAATCTATGAAGTGATCTATGATTCTTAGGTAGTTCCAACAGAGAAGCATAATGACTTATCCATGTGTGTACTAAAACCTACTTCATTAGGAAAGCAGAAGAAAGAGTAAGTAGAGACTCAGCCACATCTCTTGTACTCTAAACTGTGTGGTATAATAGCCCTGTCCTCATGCATAGATTTGCACAGGAATTGAACGCAAAATTTTGTAATGTAACAAGAAGCTCTTGGTTCCAACTTGCTGGGCCACAGAATCACCATGAGTATAAACCATCTTGAAAATGCTCATGGCAATGTTCCTGTTTCTAAAAGGCACATGAAAATATATTTTCAGATTATTTTAATTTTAAAATTTAGAGTACCTGGTGAAGCTTAATGTAGCAACACTTATTTTATTCTGTTTCACTTTGCTGAGTGCTTACCTTGTGTAGAAGCTGTATTAAGCACATATGCTTAGTTTAGCAGTGAGAAAGCCAATGTTAAGAGCTCTTGACCAACTTACCCAAGATCCCACAGCTAATAGGTGACAGAGGTTGGAAGCCACATAGTCTGTTTCCTTATACCATTAAGTCCACTCTGAAATGGAGGGGAGTGTGATGAAATCTTAGATTAAGTTCAGATTATTCAAGGACATAACTTTGAGTCAATAGCCAAAGCCGAACTTTTGCAGTCATACCGCATATTGTAATGCTGTCCTGGAAAAAGTGCTGAGTCTCAGTAATTGATGTCCAAAAGTTCTGTGATAAATTATTTATGTGATGAGATGTTTCAAAGAGAGTAAAAAAGCAGAGTGCAAAACTGTGCTAGACTATTCACATCATTAAACGGTTCCCTGGTCCCTTTTCCGTTTCTTCTGAGGTGAAAGTATAAAGCTCACTCTGATTGCAGAATTCTTAATTCTCTAAATTAGGAATCAGCCTTTACTAATGGAAGTGGGTGAAAATGGAAAACTACTAGCTACTGTCAGGAGAAGAGCCCAAGAACTGCTATATGGCAGTCACAATTAGGAAAAAAATAAAATACAGTATAAAAGCAAAGTAATAACCACTATCTGGAGGTCAGTCGAAAGAAAATGGATATAATGAAGAATGAAAATTAAAAGTTGAAAAGATTAGCCATGAAAGTATGGGGAATTTCAGGGTAGACAAAAATTTAAATAGACAATATGGATTAGATTTAGTAGGAAATAAGAACTTGTCTAAGAACACTATTACAGGTAAGATATTAAACTCCTATTTCACTAAAAGTACCATCAGATTCAGCCAGAAGTAAAGGAAAAGACAGAGTTTAAATGTTGGTATACCATTCAGTTGCAAACTGAAGATAGTTAGTGCTTCTTGAATTTAGCATAGCTAAGGAATGTTACAGTTGGATTGCCAAATAATTTAAATGATTTTAATAAGCAGGGATAAAATACCAAGTTTACTTATCCAGGTATATAAATTCATCTTAGTTCATCAAAGAATCTTTTCTATTCCATGATCAAATATACTACTGATTTCTAAAATTTTATATCTATATATAGATATACACACTATATATACATATTGTATATGTATACATACATATATAATATGTTGTGTGTATATATACACACTAAATAATTGCATACATATAATTTCATATGACAAAACAATTTCCTTTGGTGTACCACTAGCTCTTGATTATCTATCAAGATGATTATGGCAGGGATAATCTCAAAAGGGATAGAATAATTTATATTTACCTTTACCTTACAAAGATTAACTATGCCTTCTACAGTAGACTCATTTTTGTGTGTATATGAGAGGGTTATAAATTCCATAAACATATACTTAAAGCAGGGGACAGGCCTAATTTGAGGGTCTATTTATTCATTCATTCACCCATTGTGTCTCATGTCCCTTCTAAATGTTAGGCATTCTTCTAAATGCTATAGATACACCTAGGAGTTATATTCAAATTGTTTAACTACTGGTTCTACGGGCACCAAGTAATCAGAACAGACACTGCTCAAATAGCACCTCAGGAATAATTGTATATAAAAATACTCAATGTCACCAAGAAGTTTTCCACTTAATGGGGAAGATTGAGTTAACAAGCAGTCACTAGACAGTTTGACAACTGTTCTAATAATTGTAAACATAGTATACATAAAACTTTTTCAAATAATCCCTGAAGTTTTTTTCCCTATGAGACTCTTGCCTACTTTATAATCTTGATGCATTAAAATTTATGATCCAAAAGTATCTAATTAACCAAAAATTTTCTTCAGAGCATGTGATTTAATTTAAAATTACATTTTGACTTTTTAGAAAGTTGACTTTTGATATTAGTAGCTTGTTTTTATAAAACAAAACATAAATTTTTCATGGTTGCTAAAGCATCCATTTCAACTTAAAGATAGGTTGCATTCTTTCAGGTTCCCATATCTGCAATATAGCATGTAAAGATTATAACATGGATCATATTTTATGTTAAATGTGCTTTCAGAAAATGCAGTGATTCTCTAAGACATTTATCAAAAACATCAGAAATTGAAGTAAAGAAAAATAATCCATTTTTACTTGAATGAACCAACTAAATTATTTCCCACTTTACTTGCTCTCATTTGGAGATCTAGCTATAAATTCTCAGAAACAAATAAATGAGTTCAAGGAGAAACACCTTTGTTAATTTCTGAGGCTTAATTCAGATAGAAATTCTTTTACATCTAAGAATCTTAACATTTGTACTAATTAAAACTATTTTAATAGTAAAAATTACCAAAAATATGTTTTGTACTCATAATCAAATGGATATCTATTTTGTAAAAAATCTATATTCTACAATCTCTCTGGATATGGAGAAAGTCATTAAAATCAAGCCCTAATGAATAAACAAAAGCTACATGCAGTTCTATGTTAGTTAGAAATAACAATAAAATTGTGCCCAAGCACACTTTCTAGGTCTACAAGGTAGTCTATTTTTCCTAGGTGGCCCACCACATTTGCTGAAATATGACACAGTTTTGCATTTTTTTTTCCTTAAATACATACGCCATTAGATAATACGCAGCTTATGTGGTGCATTGCAGATGTTGCATTAGCTCTTGTTAATTTCCCCTAGGTGGCGATCTTTTCAAAGAAGCTGTACAGGCACTTCCATCAAAGAAAATTGAGTTAATATAAATGTATATATACCCCACTCTTGCTATTAATAATACTACCTTCATCTACACAGAAGGAAAAACACAATTTTTTGGTGGGGACACAATATAAATTTAAAGCCTCTTCTCAAAAATTTTACAAAACTGGATGTATAGATGTTATCTACTTTAAGAACTTAAATACATGTTAGCGAAAAGATATTTCAAAAACATTAGTTCTGGGATATTGGTTAATTATGGATGTAGCATGATAAATCATACTCAAATTGTAGTTTCTGGGCTCATTGCTTACAGCTTTTTTCCTAAAACCCCAACATTGTTATTTAATGAAATAACAATGGGTTTCATCCATCTCTTTAGAGTGATAGTTGTTGTTGCTGTTTTTCATGCTGCCCATAGCTGCTCTTTTGTGACAGCTCCTTTAGGTGGGATATCCCACTGGCAAATGAAACAGGTGACTAGGCAGGGCTAAGCCCGCTTACATCTTAACGTGTTCCACAGTATATTGAAAGATAGGAGGAGACATTAAAATAGAAAAACAGACCACTTAGGTGTAGATAAATGATATGGAGCAGAAAATATTCTAAAATTCAGGGAAAAAAAGACCTTTCTTCCTATGCAGACAGTCTCCTTACTTCTACATTTATATAGAAGACGTAAACCTTCTGAGACACTCAACCATACGCACTTGACATTTACATATATAAACTTAGCTTTCCTCTGCTTTGGAACGTTACCTCTTGCTTTTGCTTTGTTTGTTACTTTAAATTTTCCCTTGCTCTACCCTAAGGCTTTAACCATCAAGAGATGTGAGGCTGGCAGTGATGACGCATGACTGCAGCTTCCCTCTCCTAAATGCAGCCACAGAGCAATCGAAGCATCCCATAAGCCTTCAGAAACAAACAAACAAAACAAAAACAAAAACAAAAACAAAAAACAAGAGTATAGAATTAAAATAATGATATTTGCTATTTGCAAAGAAACTTTATATTAATGATGTACTTTGACATTTGCAACAGCCCTGAGCAGTTAAAAAGCAGGAATCATCATCATCTCCAATTTACAGATAAACCTCAGAGAAGTTAAGGTCTTTCATTAGAGTTAAAAAGCTGGCCACTGGAAACCCAAGACTCAAAGAATTTTCTGATTCCTTTGTAAGTTCATTCATGTTTTGACTGCAATCAGTCTTCATAATGAGACTCATACTATGTCTCTACTGCCTTCCCTTGGCTTCTTCCTGCTCACAAATAACATGCGTTTACTCCTGTATTGACTGTGAGGAGTGGTTTCAAATTTGAAGTGAAGTGTCTAAATAGCCCCTGGGAAAGGATTTATTGAAGCAACTTATGAGAACCTCTTAACTCTATGTTTGGTACCCTGAGCAGAGGCCATGGGCAATAAAGCTCAGCACTGGAATTCAGTGTACTTACTAAAATTTTGGCCAGAGTTCCATTTGGATCTTTGACAGACTAACTTCCTGTATCTTCCAAACTTACCCTTGGCCACTTTTCAAAATGTTAAGCTCATCAGCTCCATTATCTCAATGTATCAATCCATCCTCCCATAAAGCCTTGTTGATGTTCCTTTTTCCCAACTCTTCACCATTGCCTTCGTTCTCTACTCTTTCCACCTTTCCACTGTGACCTTTGGAAACCTCCAATCAGAACCAGCTACAAAATTTGTGGAGTCCAGAGCAAAATGTCAATGTAAGGCTTTTTGTACAAAAAGCAGGTGCAAAAACAAACAAACAAACAAACTAAAAAAAAAAAAAAAAAAAAAATTTCCTTCTGTGATTTATCTCTAATGCAGTTATGTGGCTTTTTTGTTCTTTGGTTTTGTTATTTAATCTCATGCTTTTTGGGGCATGGAAATACATGCGAGGCAAGTGCAAACCATCACAGGCACCTGGGTCCTGCCCACAAACTGTGGGGCTCATATGCCTGACCTTGTCCCTCCCCAGACCCATGCCTAGGCCTCCACTGTGGGTAGCAAGTCATTGGGCAGGTGAGAGGAGCAGATAGCTGTGATTCTGTCCTAGGAAGGTGAGGAGGCAGGAAAGCAGTAGAAAGGCAGTACCACAGGTGAACAAAGATTCCAAGCTCTGACACATCTACTAATATTCCATCAGATTCCGTTTACATAACACAAATTCCAAGATAATCTTACTAAGAATTTCAAGATAATGTCCACAGAGCATTAAGTCCCAAGAGCAGGGTCTCTTTTGTAGAGTGAGGCTCTATTTGATGGCACTGAGAGCAGTCACGAAATTGTGCCTGCCCCTCCACAATAAGTGGCTTTCCCCATATTCTCAACCTTTTTACAGATCAGATCTCTGTCTTACTGAAATCTGGTGCTCTTCAGAGGTGCTTGGTTCCTTGGAACCTGCCTGAGCATGCATTGCTTATACTCTCATGCTCATGGGAGCTGGAGGAAAGGGAAGCAGGAAGAATTTTCAGCTTCACAATGCTGACTCACTTATAAAGCATTACTCTTTCGACCTAATGTCAATGAGGTGCATACCCTGACAGTGGTTCCACTACACTCTACTACTTTTCATCAGTCAGCCTCCTGTATTCTATTTCTCCTCTCACTGATTATTTCATTGCCTCTAGAGTACAATATTCTTACCCTCAAACCTTGCCATCCCCCAGCTACATTGATAATCCATGCAACAATCTCTGTCACTGGCCTTTGACCTCAGCCCCATTACTCTTCAACTCCACTTTAATAACTGAATTTTGAAGTTATATCTTGCACCTTGACAAAGCCATGAGGCACTAGAACTAGGAAATTTTACATTTTAACCTCCTGTTCTTTGACAATTTTCCCCTGTTGTGTTCTCTAACCCTTTACTTTCTCATAAAGGCTGTTGACACAACGTTTTAGGGGAGAGGAAAAGATTATTTGGATGCAATAGAGATAGGATTTTATTTTCTCTCAAGGAGATTTTAATTCATCATATATCAAATGCCTGATGTCTTATGTTTTGTATCTTTGTAGTTAATTTCATGTATGTTTGATAATATTGTGTCTGGAAATGGTGGGTTCTTGATCTCGCTGACTTCAAGAATGAAGCTGCAGACCCTTGCAGTGAGTGTTACAGTTCCTAAAGATGGTGTGTCCAGAATTGGTTCTTTTGGATGTTTAGATGTGTCCGGAGTTTCTTCCTTCTGGTGGGTTCGTGGTCTCCCCGACTTCAGGAGTGAAGCTGCAGACCTTCTCAGTGAGTGTTATAGCTCTTAAAGGGTGGCACGGACCCAAAGAGTGAGCAGCAACAAGATTTATTGTGAATAGCAAAACAACAAAGCTTCCACAGGGTGGAAGGGAACCCAAGTGGGTTGCCTCTGTTGGCTCAGGTGGCCTGCTTTTATTCCCTTATCTGACCCCACCCACATCCTGCTGATTGGTCCATTTTACAGACAACTGATTGGCCCATTTTACAGAGAGCTGATTGGTCCATTTTGAGAGTGCTGATTGGTGCATTTACAATCCTTTAGAGCTACAAAGTTCTCAAAGTCCCCACCTGATTAGCTAGACACAGAGCACTGATTAGTGCCTTTACAAACCTTTAGCTAGACACAGACTGCTGATTGGTGCATTTACAATCCTTTAGCTAGACAGAAAAGTTCTCCAAGTCCCCACCCGCCCTGAAGCCCAGCCCCTTCACCTCTCACTGACACTCTCCCTGAACTTTGTGGCATCTAGGCTGGGGACTCCAGCAGCCCAGAGGGAGTTATCTCCTGATCAAGCTCAACAGGCACTGGCTAGCCATACCGCAGTGTGGGGCCCATGGAACTAGCGCCCACCCAGAACTGCTGCTGGACCGCAAGTGCTGAGGGCAGCCCTGGTGCCCGCCCATGCCTCTCCCTCCACACCTCCCAGCGAGCAGAGGGAGCCAGCTCTGGCGAAGAGACACCAAGGCCGAGGAGGTGCCAAGAGTGAGCGAGGGCTGCTAGCACTTTGTCATCTCTCATTATCACATTTCCAACAATTTTTTATGCATACTACTGACACACACACATGAACACACACTTCCATTCTGGAAATTCAAGGTGAAGGAGCACAGGCTTTCTGGCCACTCTCCATCCTGCTAAATCTCCAGATAAGTTAACTACAAATTTTCTTTGACGTTTTTAAGAGTCTCAGACCCTCCAGAATTCATTTTTATTTCACTCTGCCAAATTTTTCTGGTTTCACGGTAATCAGTAATATATACATTTCACAATCTTACTCAAATTGCTTTCTTAAAAATATATTATCTCTTGTCTTTCAAAGCATCTTTTCTCTTCTCTTTCCGTTGCACCAGTCCAGGAAACCATAAACTCGAAGTCAATAATAATGACAAAAAATAGTACCAAACACTGTATGTTTCATATGCTTTATCTTGGTTTTATCTGATTTAATCTTCACAGCGATCTTATGAGGTGAATAAAATTATCTCCAATTTACATATAAGGGAATTGTGCATTGACAAATTTCAAAGACTTGTTTATGTTATTTTTGAAGTTAGAATTTGTGACTCTCAAACTTTAGCAAGTGAAAATACCATATAAGAAATTAAAAGTGACCTAGAAGTAATCATGGCAGACAGGAGGAAGGACTAGATTACAGCTCAGGGCAGAGCAGCTGGTGGAAGCTCACTTTATGAATTTTAGCTCCAGATCAACTGCGAGAACAAACCAGCAATCCCGAGAGGACCCACAGACCCTCTGAAGGAAGCAGACTGCTCTTGCAGGACCCGGGAAACACCCCAATTATTGAGTGCCACAACAACAGAAGTGAGACAGGGAGACCCTCCTCTCCCGAACACACACCCCCACTGGAGAAGCTTAAGGTCTGTTTGCAGGACAAGTTTCTGACTTTACCTGAAGCTGAGTCAATTTAGAGAGCTGAGTGAAATACAGGGGTAGAGGAAGCAGCAGAAATGCCCTGGGAGCTTGCTGCATCCCCTAGCAGGCCATTCCTGCCTGGCACCACAGGGACCCATAGGGAGGGTGACTGGAGGAGCAGGGGGTAAAACTCCACAGAGAGAAGGAATTCTTTAGCTGAAATTTGTAACAATTTGAACAAGGTAAGAAACCTCCTGGCCAGAACTTGGGGAAGGGCACAGATCTAGTGTGCAGACTCCACAGGCATGAGAAGAACCAAGCCCTTTTCTTTCAAAGTTGCGAGGCAGGTAGCCTCAGGCAAGTTTTCAAGCCCAACTTGCCCTCCGCCTGGAAATAGACTTGGGGCCGTTGTGCGGGAGCACAGTGGGAGTGAGACAGGTCCTTTGGTTTGTGTGGGAGCTGGGTGAAGCCTGCAACTGCTCGCTTTTCCACACTTCCCTGACAACCTGCATGACTCAGCAGAGGCTGCCATAATCCTTCTAGGTACACAACTTCAGTTACCTGGGAATCTTATCCCCTTCCCCAACAGCAGCTGCAGCAAGACTCGCCCAAGGAGAGTCTGAGCTCAGACACGCCTAGCCCTGCCCCCACCTGATGGTCCTTCCCTATCCACCTTGGTAGCAGAAGACAAAGAGCATATAATCTCAGGAGTTATGGGGCCCCACCTACTGCCGGTACCTCTCCACATTAATACAGCTGATGCTTTCTGGAAAGCACCAACTCCTGGCAGGAGGCCAACCAGCACACAAAAAGAGAATTCAACCACCAAAGCTAAGAACACTCAGAGTTCTTTGCACCCCATTGCTGCCTCCACTGGAACAGTTGTTGGTATCCACAGCTGAGAGACCCATGGATGGTTCACATCACAGGACTCTGTGCAGACAGCTCCCAGTACCAGCCCAGAGCCAGGACTCTCTGTGTGACTAGACCCAGAAGAGACACAACAGTCACTGCAGTGTGGCTCACAGGAAGCCACATCCACAGGATAAGGGGGAGAGTACTACATCAGGGGAACACCCCATGGGACAAAAGAATCTGAACAACAGCCTTCAGCCCTAGACCTTCCCTTCAACAGAGCATACCCAAATGAAAAGGAACCAGAAAACCAACCCTGGTAATATGACAAAACAAAGCTCTTTAACACTACCCAAAAATCACACTAGTTCACCAGCAATGGATCCAAACCAAGAAGAAATCCCTGATTTACCTGAAAAAGAATTCAGGAGGTTATTAAGCTCATCACGGAGGGATGAGAGAAAGGTAAAGCCCAATGCAAGGACATAAAAAAAGAAAAAAAGATACAAAATGATACAAGAAGTGAAGGGAGAGATATTCAAGGAAATAGATAGCTTAAACAAAAAACAATTAAAAATTCAGGAAACTTTGGACATACTTTAGAAATGTGAAATGCTCTGGACAGTCTCAGCAATAGAATTGAACAAGTAGAAGAAATTAATTAAGAGCTCAAAGACAAAGACTTCAAATCAACCCAATCCAACAAAAAGAAAAAATAATGAGAAAATATGAACAAAGTCTCCAAGAAGTCTAGGATTATGTTAAATGACCAAACTTAAGAATAATCAGTGTTTCTGAGGAAGACTAGAATTTTAAAAACTTGGGAAACATATTCAGGGGAATAATCGAGGAAAACTTCCATGGCCTTGCTAGAGGCCTAGACATCCAAATACAAGAAGCACAAAGAACACCTGAAAAATTCCATTGCAAAAAGATCTTTGCCTAGGCACATTGTCATCAGATTATCCAAAGTTAAAACAAAGGAAAGAATCTTAAGAGCTGTCAGACAGAAGCACCAGGTAACCTATAAAGAAAAACCTATTAGATTAACATCAGATTTCTCAGTAGAAACTCTACAAGCTAGAAGGGATTTGGGGCCCTATCTTCAGCCTCCAATTAGCCAAGAATTTTGTATCCAGCAAAACTAAGCATCATATAGGAAAGAAACATGCTGTTGTTTTCAGACCAACAAATGCTGAAAGCATTCGACATTACCAAGCCACCACTATGAGAACTGCCAAAAGGAGCTCTAAATCTTGAAACAAATCCTGGAAACACATCAAAACAGAACCTCTTTAAAGCATAAATCACACAGGACATATAAAACAAAAATAAATTTTAAAAAACAAAAACATAAAACAAAAATCACAAAGTACACAGGCAACAAAAAGCACAATGAATGCAATGGTACCTCATATTTCAATACTAATATTGAATGTAAATGGTCTAAATGCTTCAGTTAAAAGATACAGAACTGCAGAATGGATAAGAACTCACCCACCAACTGTCTGTTGCCTTCAGGAGACTCACCTAAACACTTTAGGACTCACATAAAGTAAACGGGAGGAAAAGGGCATTTAATGCAAATGGGTGCCAAAAGTTAGCAGGGGTACCTATTCTTATATCAGACAAAACAAATATTAAAGCAACAGTAATTAAAAGAGACAGAGGGACATTATGTAATGGTAAAAGCCCTTGTCCAACAGAAAAATATCTCATTCCTAAACATATACACACCTAACACTGGAGTTCCCAAATTTATAAAGCAATTACTAATAAACCTAAGAAATGAGATAGGCAGCAACACAATAATAGTGGGGTACTTCAGAATCCAGTACACTAGATAGGTCATCAAGACAGAAAGTCAACAAAGAAACAATGGATTTAAACTATACCTTGGAACAAATAGACTTAACAGATATATACAGAACATTTTATCTAACAACTGCAGAATACACATTCTGTTCAACAGCACATGGGACTTTCTCCAAGATAGACCATATGATCGGCCATAAAACGAACCTCAATAAATATAAGAAAATTGAAATTATATCAAGTACTCTCTCAGACAACACTGGAATAAAGCTGGAAATCAACTCAAAAAGGAATCTTCAGAACCATGCAAACACGTGGAAATTAAATAACCTGTTCCAGAATGAGTATTGGGTCAAAAAACAAATCGAGATAACAATTTAAAAATTCTTCAAACTGAATGGCAATAATGACACAATCTATCAAAACATCTGGGATACAGCAAAGGCAGTGCTAAGAGGAAAGTTTCGTAGCCCTAAGTGCCTACATCAAAAAGACTTAAAGGGCATGAACAGATATTCTAAGCTCACACCTCAAAGAATTAGAGAAACAAGAACAAACCAAATTCAAACCCAGAAGAAGAAAGGAAATTACCAAGATCAGAACAGAACTCAATGAAATTGAAACAGCAACAACAACAAAAATACAAAAAGATAAATGAAAAAATAAATAAAATTGATAGACCATTGTAAGATTAACCGAGAAAAGAGGAGAGAAAATCCAAATAACCTCACTAAGAAACAAAACAGGAGATATTGCAACTGACACCACTGAAATTGAAAAGATCACTCAATGTTACTATAAACACCTTTATGCACATAAACTAGAAAATCTAGAAGGGATGGATAGATTCCTGAAAAAATATTACCCTCTTAGCTTAAGTCAGAAATAATTAGATACTTTGAACAGGTCAATAATAAGCAGTGAGATTGAATTGATAATTTTTAAAATTACCAACAAAATAAAGTCCAGGACCACACCTGGATTCACAGCAGAATTCTAGTAGACATTCAAAGAAGAATTTGTACCAATACTTTTGACAGTATTCCACAGGATAGAGAAAGAAGGAAACTGCCTTAATTCATTGTATGAAGCCAGCATCACCCTAATACTAAAACCAAGAAACGACATAACCAAAAAATAAAACTACAGACAGTTATCCTTGATGAACATTGATGCTAAAATCCTTAACAACACACTAGCTAACCAAGTCCAACAATATATCAAAAATATCCACCATAATCAAGTGGGTTTCATACCAAGGATGCAGGGATGGTTTAACATACGCAAGTCAATAAATGTGATATACCACATAAAGAGAATTAAAAACAAAAATCACATAATCATCTCAGTAGATGCAGAAAAAGCATTCTAAAAGCCCAGGATCCCTTAGCAAAATCGACAAACAAGGGACATACCTTAACGTAATAAAAACCATCTGTGACAAACCCACAGTCAACATAATACTGAATGGGAAAAAGTTGAAAGCATTCCTTCTGAGAACTGGAACAAGACAAGGGCATCTACTCTTACTACTCCTCTTCAACATACTACTGGAAGTCCTAGCCAGAGCAATCAGACAAGAGAAAGAAATAGAGGGCATCCAAATCAGCAACAAGGAAGTCAAACTATCACTGTTTGCTGATGATGTGATCGTTTATTTTGAATACCCTAAGGACTCCTCCAGAAAGCTCCTAGAACTGAAAAAAAGAATTCAACAAAGTTTCTGGATACAAGATTAATGTACACAAATCAATAGCTCTTCTATCCACCAACAGTGACCATAAAGAGAATCAAATCAAGAACTCAACCCCTTTTACAATAGCTGCAGAAAAAAATCAAATATTTAGGAATATGCCTAACCAAGGAGTTGAAAGACCTCCACAGGGAAAACTACAAAACACTACTGAAAGAAATAATGGACAACACAAACAAATGTAAACACATCCCATGCTCATGGATGGATAGAATCAATACTGTGAAAATGATCATAGTGACAAAAGCAATCAACAAATTCAAATAAATCTCCATCAAAATATCACCATTATTCTTCATAGAACTAGAAAAAACAATTCTAAAATTCACATGAAACCAAAAAAGAGCCCACATAGCCAAAGTAAGAGTAAGCAAAAAGAACAAATCTGGAGACACCACACTACCTGATTTCAAAATATACTATAAGGCCATGGTAATCAAATCAGCATTGTCCTGGTGTAAAAATAGGCATATAGACCAATGGAACAGAATAGAGAAGCCAGAAATAAACCCACATACTTACGGCCAACTGATCTTCCACAAAGCAAACAAAAACATAAAGTGGGGAAAGGACACCCTTTTCAACAAATGGTGCTGGGATAGTAGGCTAGCCACATGTAGGAGAATGAAACTCATTCCTCATCTCTCACCTTATACAAAAATCAACACAAGATGGATTAAGGAGTTAAACCTAAGAATTGAAAGTATAAAAATTCTGGAAGATAACGTTGTAAAAACCCTTCTAGACACTGACTTAGGCAAGGAATTCATGACCAAGAACCCAAAAGCAAATGCAATAAAAACAAAGATAAATAGCTGGGACCTAATTAAACTAAAGAGATTTAGCATAAAAAAAAAAAAAAGAAAAAGAAAACAGTCAGCAGAGTAAATAGACAACCCACAGAGAGGTAGAAAATCTTCACAATCTATACATCTAACAAAGGACTAATGTCCATAATCTACAGTGAACTGAAACAAATCAGTAAGAAAAAAACAAACAATCCTTTCAAAAAGTGGTCTAAGGACATGAACAGACAATTCTCAAAAGAAGATATACAAACGGCAAACAAATATAAGAAAAAATGTTCAACATCACTAATGATCAGGGAAATTCAAATCAAAATCATCATGAGGGCCGGGTGCGGTGGCTCAAGCCTGTAATCCCAGCACTTTGGGAGGCCGAGACGGGCGGATCACGAGGTCTGGAGATCGAGACCATCCTGGCTAACACAGTGAAACCCCGTCTCTACTAAAAAATACAAAAAACTAGCCGGGCGAGGTGGCGGGCGCCTGTAGTCCCAGCTACTTGGGAGGCTGAGGCAGGAGAATGGCATGAACCTGGGAGGCGGAGCTTGCAGTGAGCTGAGATCTGGCCACTGCACTCCAGCCTGGGCGACAGAGCGAGACTCCATCTCAGAAAAAAAAAAAAAAAAAAAAATCATCATGAGATACCACCTTACCCCTGAAAGAATGGCCATAATCAAAAAAATCAAAAAACAGTAGATGTTGACACACTTCTACACTGCTGGTGGGAATGTAAACTAGTACAGCCACTGTGTAAAACAGTGGAGATTCCTTAAAGAACTAAAAGTAGAACTACCCTTTGATCCAGCAATCCCCCTACTGTTTTTCTATCCAGAGGAAAATAAGTCATTATTCAAAAAGAATTCTTGCACACACAAGTTTATAGGGGCACAATTCAGGGATAAGAGACTACAAATATGGTTCATTGCATACTGCTCCAGTAATAAGCACACCAAAATCTCACAAATAACCTTTAAAGAACTTACTCATGTAACTAAATACCACCTGTACCCCAATAACATATGGAAAAATAATAATTACATTATATTATATTATATTAAAAAATACCACCTAAAATCTTTTTTTTTTTTTTTTTTTTTTCAATACTTAAGTTCTGGGATACATGTGCAGATCATGCAGGTTTGTTACATAGGTGTACAAGTGCCATGGTGGTTTGCTGCACCCATCAACCTGCCATCTACATTAGATATTTCCCCTAATGATATCACTCCCCTAAACCCGTGCCCCCTGACAGGCCCCAGTGTGTGATGTTCCCATCCCTGGGTCCTTGCGTTCTAACTGTTCAACTCCCATTTATGAGTGAGAACATGTGATGTTTGGTTTTCTGTTCCTGTGTTAGTTTGCTGAGAATGATGGTTTCCAGCTTCATCCACGTCCCTGCAAAGGACATGAATTCATCCTTTTTTATGGCTGCATAGTATTCCATGGTGTATATGGGCCACATTTTCTTTATTGAGTCTATCATTGATGGGCATTTGGGTTGGCTCCAAGTCTTTGCTATTGTGAATAGTGCCACAACAAGCATACATGTGCATGTGTCTTTATAGTAGAATGATTTATAATTCTTTGGATATATACCCAGTAGCTGGATTGCTGGGTCAAATGGTATTTCTGGTTCTAGATCCTTGAGGAATTGCCACACTGTCTTCCACAATGGTTGAACTAATTTATACTCCCACCAACAGTGTAAAAGTTTTCCTATTTCTCCACATCTCTCCAGCATCTGTTGTTTCCTGACTTTTTAATGATCACCATTCTAACTGCAGTGACATGGAAAGTCATTGTGGTTTTGATTTGCATTACTCTAATGACCAGTGATAATGAGCCTTTTTTCATATGTTTGTTGGCTGCATAAATGTCTTCTTTTGAGAAATGTCTGTTCATATCCTGTTGCGGAAGTCAGGAACCCCGAATGGAGGGACTGGCTGGAGCTGTGGCAGAGGAACATAAATTGTGAAGATTTCATATTAATATGGAAATTTATCATTCCCAAATTATACTTTTATAATTTCTTATGCCTGTCTACTTTAATCTCTTAATCCTGTTATCTTTGGATGCTAAGGATGTACCTCACCTCAGGACCACTGTGATAATTGTGTTAACTGTACAAATTGATTGTAAAACATGTGTTTGAACAATATGAAGTCAGTGCATTTTGAAAAAGAACAGAATAACAGCAATTTTTATGGAATGAGGGAAGACAACCATAAGGTCTGACTGCCTGTGGGGTCTGGCAAAAAGAGCCATATTTTTCTTCTTGCAGAGAGCTTATAAATGGACATGCAAGTAGGAAAGATATCTCTAAATTCTTTTCCTAGCAAGGAATATTAATATTAATACCCTGGGAAAGGAATGAGTTCCTGGGGGGAGGTCTATAAATGACTGCTCTGGGAATGTCCGCTTTATGCAGTTGAGATAAGGACTGAGATACACCCTGGTCTCCTGCAGAACCCTCAGGCTTACTAGGGTGGGGAAAAACCCTGCTCTGGTAAATTTGTGGTCAAGATCATTTCTCTGCTCTCGAACCCTGTTTTCTGTTGTTTAAGATGTTTATCAAGACAATACGTGCACCACTGAACATAGACCCTTATCAGTTGTTCTGCTTTTGCCCTTTGTCCTGTTCCCTCAGAAGCATGTGGTCTTTGTTAGACCCTTATTAGTCATTCTGCTTTTTGCTCATTGAAGCATGTGATCTTTGTACCTACTCTCTGTTCTTACACTCCCTCCCCTTTTGAAACCCTTAATAAAAACTTGCTGGTCTGAGACTCAGGTGGGCTTCACGGTCCTACTGATATGTGATGTCACCCCCAGCGGCCAAGCTGTAAAATTCCTCTCTTTGTACTCTTTCTCTTTATTTCTCAGCTGGCCGACACTTATGTAAAATAGAAAGAACCTACATTGAGATATTGGGGGTGGGTTCCCCCAATAATATCCTTCACCCACTTTTTGATGGGGTCATTTGGTTTTTCTTGTAAATTTGTTTAATTTCCTTGTAGAGTCTGGATATCAGTCCTTTCTCAGATGGATAGACTGTAAAAATGTTCTCCCATTCTGTAAGTTGCCTCTCCACTCTGATGATAGTTTCTTTTGCTGTGCAGAAGCTCTTTAGTTTAATTAGATCCTGTTTGTCAATTTTGGCTTTTGTTGCCATTGCTTTTGGTGTTTTAGTCATGAAGTCTTTGCCTATGCCAGTGTCCTGAATGGTATTATTGCCTAGGTTTTCTTTTAGGGTTTTTATGGTTTTAGGTCTTACATTTAAATCTTTAATCCATCTTGAGTTAATTTTTGTATAAGGTGTAAGGAAGGGGTCCAGTTTCAGTTTTCTGCACATTGCTACCCATTTTTCCCAACACCATTTATTAAATAGGGAATCCTTTCTCCATTGCTTGTTTTTGACAGCTTTGTCAAAGATTAGATGGTTGTAGATGTGGCATTAATTCAACGTCCCTTCATGTGATAAAAACTCTCAATAAGCTAGGTACTTATGGAGCATATCTCAAAACAATAAGTGTTATTTATGACAAACTCACAGCCAATATCATACTGAACGGGCAAAAGCTGGAAGCATTCCGTTTGAAGGCTTTTTATGCATCTATTGAGATAATCATGTGTTTTTTGTGATTGGTTCTGTTTATGTGATGGATTACATTTATTAATTTGCATATGTTGAAACAGCCTTGCATCCCAGGGAAGAAGCCTCTGTTCTGTTCCATTGGTCTATATATTGATTTTGGTACCAGTACCATGCTGTTTTTGTTACTGTAGCCTTGCAGTATAGCTTGAAATCAGGTAGTGTGGTGCCTCCAGTTTTGTCCTTTTTGCTTAGAATTGTCTTGGGTATGAAGGTGATTTTTTTGGTACCATATGAAATTTAAAGTAGTTTTTTCTAATTCTGTGAAGAAAATCAATGGTAGCTTGATGGGGATAGCATTGAATCTATAAATTACTTTGGGCAGTATGCTCATTTTCACAATATTGAGTCTTCCTATCCATGAGCATGGAATGTTTGTCAATTTTTGTGTATCCTCTCTTATTTCCTTGAGCAGTGATATGCAGTTCCCCTTGAAAAGGTCCTATACATCCCTTGTAAGTTGTATTCCTAGGTATTTTATTCTCTTTGAAACAGTTGTGAATGGGATTTCACTCATGATTTGGCTCTCTATTTGTCTGTTACTGGTGTATAGGAATGCTTGTGATTTTTGCCCATTGATTTTGTATACTGAGACTTTGCTGAAGTTGCTTATCAGCTTAAGGAGATTTTGGGCTGAGATGATGGGGTTTTCTAATTATACAATCATGTTATCTGCAAACAGAGACCATTTGAGTTTCTCTCTTCCTATTTGAATACCTTTTATTTCTTTCTCTTGCCTGATTGCCCTGGCCAGAACTTCCAATACTATGTTGAATAGGAGTGGTGAGAGAGGGTATCCTTGTCTTGTGCCAGTTTTCAAACAGAATGCTTCCAGCTTTTGCCCATTCAGTATGATATTGGCTATGAGTTTGTCATAAATAGCTCTTATTGTTTGGAGATACATTCTATCAATACCTAGTTTATTGAGAGTTTTTAACATGAAAGGATGTTGGAAGGCCTTTTATGCATCTATTGAGATAATCATGTGGTTTTTGTGATTGGTTCTGTTCATGTGATGGATTACATTTATTGATTTGCATATGTCGAATCAGCCTTCCGTCCCAGGGATGAAGCCAACTTGATCGTGTTGATAAGCTTTTTGATGTGCTGCTAGATTCAGTTTGCCAGTATTTTATTGAGGATTTTTTGCATCGATGTTCATCAGGGATATTGGCCTGAAATTTTTGTTTTTGTACTTGTGTCTCTGCTGGGTTTTGGTATCAGGATGATGCTGATAAAATGAGTTAGGGAGGATTCCCTCTTTTTCTATTGTTTGGAATAGTTACAGAAGACATGTTATTAGCTCCTCTTCGTAACTCTAGTAGAACTCAGCTGTGAATCCGTCTGGTCCTGGGCCTTTTTTTGGTTGGGAGGCTACTAATTACTGCCTCAATTTCAGAACTTATTGTTGGTTTATTCAGGGATTCAACTTCTTCCTGGTTTAGTCTTGGGAGGGTGTATGTGTCCAGGAATTTATCCATTTCTTCTAGATTTTCTAGTTTATTTGCATAGAGGTGTTTATAGTATTCTCTGATGGTAGTTTGTATTTCTGGGGAATCAGTGGTTATATGCCCTTTATCATTTTTTGTTTTATCTATTTGATTCTTTTCTCTTCCTTATTAGTCTGGCTAGCAGTCTATCTATTTTATTAGTATTTTCAGAAGAAAACGCTCCTGGATTCGTTGATTTTTTTCCATCTCTCTATCTCCTTCACTTCTGCTCTAATCTTAGTTATTTTTTATGTTCTGCTAGCTTTTGAATTTATTTTCACTTGCTTCTCTAGTTATTTTAAGTGTGATTTTAGGGTGTCAATTTTAGAGCTTTTCTACTTTCTTCTGTGCACATTTAGTGCTATAATTTTTCCTCTAAACACTGTTTTATCTGTGTCCCAGAGATTCTGGTACACTGTGTCTTTGTTCTCCGTGATTTCAAAGAACTTATTTATTTCTGCCTTAATTTCGTTATTTACCCAGTAGTTATTCAGGAGCAGGTTGTTCAGTTTCCATGTAGTTGTGCAGCTTTGAGTGAGTTTCTTAATCCCATGTTCTAATTTGATTGCACTCTGGTCTGAGAAATTGTTCTGATCTCTGTTCTTTTTCATTTGCCGAGGAGCATTTTACTTCCAATTATGTGGTCAATTTTAGAATAAGTGCAATGTGGTTCTGAGAAGAATGCATATTCTGTTGATTTGGGGTGTAGCGTTCTGTAGACCAACACCATCTAAAATCTTAAGATTTCTAGGTTCTGCCCTACAGATTCTAATTTTGGAGGGGTGGTTGTGGTATAGGAATTTGTATATTTAATAAACCTCCAAATGATTCTGATAGTGAAGCTCACTTGAGCCTTTCATAACTCTCCTTTTATTAGGTCTTTATTTGGACTTCCCCAGCAGAAGAGAGACTATCAAGAGGAAGCAGACAGCTTGGGGAGTCCTTGTTCTTTCTTTTTGGCCCTGGCTCATTAATTTTGTTTTTTTGTGAGCAAATTAAGATTAGAATTATTTGTGCCTGAAACTAAGTTGACTTTGAAAACTAAGTCATACAACGAATAACAGAAAATATTAGCTCTCATGATCAATCAATTATATGAAAAGTTGTTTTATTTAAGTTATTGACTCAAATTGAAAGCATAGCATTAGTTATTAGCAAGTCTAATAATACTTTTTTTTTTTTTTTCTGATTTTTGTGGTAGCGCTCCTCTCACGGGCGCACCAGCTGCGGGGGTTCTGTACCTTGCAGACCCTTGACCCGGTGACCGATGATTAAAGTACACTCACACACAGATATTCCACTTTGCCAGTCCAGCAGAGTGTGTCCAAGCCACTTACAGACTCCAGCAGAGTCCTGTAAATAGTTGTGACTTGGCCTCAATCAGTGAGACTTGCATTTATTTAGTAAAGATTAAACGATTGTGAGTAAACACCACTAGAGGGTAAAGATTAAAGGCCAGGTCCCGAGGCCTAAAGCAAACACCATTTACGGGTAATAAACTTCTGCCGACCCCCCAGTAGGAGGCAGTTAAGCACTTGGGGTAGGACAAAGGTTAGTCTTGGCCTATATAAGAGCACTACCACGGTTGGTGCCTGGTGTGAGGAGCGCTACCAGAGATTTTGACCATTGTGACCTTAAATAAATTTTTTTTGGTGAGCAATATTACCAACAGAATGCTGCAATACTTCTAGTTCTAACCAGGAGCAAGTATAACACACAGAGACATGCACTGGTACTCTGCAGAATTATTCACATAGTGAATAAAAGTTAGATGAACAAAATTATAAATCTTGTTATAATAAAACCTTATATAAGAATCTTTTTAAAAAACATGATTTTAAATGTGTCAATAGCTGAAAAAACTGAGATTTTGTTTTTAATAATCTGTGATTTTCTAGTTCATTCATAATGTATGCATTGTAGACAGTATTACCTTTGAAAGTCTTAGATACTACATGCCTTGTAGAGACTTTCACTCTTCCATAATTCCTATACTTATATTTTAACTTGTTTTAATGGCATTCATATTGTTCAAAAGTCCCCAGTGTATCTGAAAAACCTCTGAAATGTTATATTCCATTTTTCTCCCCCTTATGTCAGTGGTTGCTTTATTAGATGTAGACAGCTGGGATAGCATATGTTTCTTTAAAAGAAACCTTTAAAATTTAAAATTTGGAGAGCACTCTTTTAAAATACACCAGGGTGAATTTTGTTTCTTCTGAGATATCTGAAAGGATTCAAAGATCAACATGTAAGAAATCTCACTCTACACTTGAATGTACACTGCATAGGGAGTTAAGTCCAGATATGTTTTCATTATCTTTTGATGAAATTTTATATAAATCATTTAAATTAATGGCATTGATTGCCTTATTTATAAATCAAGGTTGATTTGGTATTTTAGAATATTGTACCTTAGAGTATTTTCTTTGGAAGGTATTATTAAGGTACTCTGGTACCTTAGAGTACTTTTTTTTAAGACCGCATGTAATGATGAAAGAAAAAGCACAGTGAAAAATATGGGAGCAACAAAATAGGAAAGAAAGTCGTGTTTATTGGACATCTGCTGTGTTTCAGGCATAATGCCAAGCACATCACATTTATTTTCCATTTAAGCCTCACAATCTGCTCTGTAAAATGGACATATTATCCCTATTTTAAGGAAAAGATTCTAAGACTCTAAGAAATTAGCTAGCTTGCTTAAGGCTAAACAGTAAATTGTTGCGCTGTGATTAGCAAATTCTGTTGATTCCATCTTCTAAATGTGTCCAGAATCTAACTACTTCTCACCATCTTCACGATTACCACTTTGGCACAAGCTACCACCAGTTCTTGCCTGAACTATTGCAATAGTTCAACTCATACTTTATTTTTTCTGTCTCCCTGGAGTCTGTTCTTAACACATAAGAGGGAGCCCTCTAAAATTTGTCAGATCATTCAAACCCCTCCTCAAACCTCTCAAACGACTTCCTTCATTCAGAATAAACAGCAAAGTCCTTAATGTGTCATAGAGTCCCTGCATTATTTAGGCTTCTATCTCTTATTATTTGTTTGACTTTTATCTCTTATCATTCTGTTCTTTACGGGAGCTGTTATCCATACTGATCAGCTGACCTTCTTGCAGTGCTTCAACCATTCTAGGGATGCTCCCTCTAGGAGTGTGTGCATGGAGCTGTTTTCCCCATCAACAATGATCTTCACCCATATGTACTAGTGTATCTCCTCCTCATCTCTTTCAAATCTGCTCAAATGTCACCTTCTCGATGAAGCTTTACTTAAGTATTATCATACTCAGCCCTTTCACTTTGAACTACCTCTTCCCTTCTTTTTCTCCTTACAACATATCACCATCTGCCATAGGAAAAATACAAAACAACACACTTATTAATTGATCTTTTCTCCCATTTCCCCACTAGTAAATAAGTATCATGAGGGTAGGTACTCTTCTGTTTCGGTGCATTGTGATACCCACTTGGGAGTCGGCCCACAGTTGAATCTCTTTCTTGTAAATGTCCTTGGCCAAATAGGATATGCCTCACCAAAGTAAGTGCTCCCCCGGGAGAAGCCACCATTCCATGACTGGTTGATGACAGTACAAAGGCCCAGACTTCTTGCCACATTTAAGGACACCTTTCAAGGTGCATGGAGCTCTAGCTCATGAGTTCAGTTCAAAGGTGGAAGTCTTTTTTGCAACTGTGCTATGATTCAGCTCTCCCTCTACTAACATCTGCTTCTTTCACTTCCCTCCAAATGTTGTTCCTGAGAGAATTCCTCAATAAACTTCCTGCAGGCAAACCATCTCAGCCTTTGTTTCCTGGGGAACCCAATCTATACCCTTGCACCTGTAAAAATCATGACGTGCAGTTGATGCTTCAATAAATACATGGATGAATACAGAATAAAATAGAATAAAAAAAGAATGGACTAGAATAGAAAATGTTAAGAATTTTTCTTGTGGAGTAAAAAAAAATCTATATTGCAATCTTAACTCTTTCTCTGAATTCCTGTGACTTAGACTAATTTACTTAAAGTTATCCACAGAAGAGATTACAATAGTACCTTTCTCAGATTATTTTAGGATTAAAGGAGATAAAGCATATAAAGCCAGAATCAGAGGGCCTGGAAATTACATTCTTAATAGATACTATAAAAATAATTATTTATTCTATTTATACGAGAGATATAGTCTACTTTCCCAATCAAGATTTCTTTCTTTTCTGTAGGTTGGTTCAAATATTTTACAAGGTGAGAATAAGGAGAAGAAAGTAAATGAAAATACTTTTTTTTTTTCATCACGCTTAGGAAAATTTATATCAGAGAGTGTATTAGTCCATTTTCATGCTGCTGATAAAGACATATCTGAGACTGGGCAATTGACAAAACAAAGAGGTTTAATGAACTTACAGTTCCACATGGTTGAGGAGCCCTCACAATCATGGTGGAAGATAAAAGGCACGTCTCATATGGCAACAGATAAGAGAAGAGAGCTTGTCCAGGGAAATTGCCATTTTTAAAACCATCAGATCACATGACTCTTATTCACTATCACAAGAACAGCACAGGAAAGACTTGATTCCATGATTAAATTACCTCCCACCAGGTTCCTTCCATGACACATGGGAATTGTGGGAATTACAATTCAAGATGAGATTTGAGTGGGGACACAACCAAACCGTATCAGAGTGCAAATGAGAAATATGAAAATAGTTATGGTACATATAGGTTAAATTGATTAAATAAAACTATAGTAACAGATTTTTAGATATACCAATCAGCATTATCATTCTGAAAGAGTTGTTAAAAGGGCAACTAGCCCAACTCTCTGTTTCTAGGCTGAACTTACACCATTCAAAGCAGTTTATTATCTAAATGATTCTAATTGATATGGATGCAGAAATTTTTCATGATTTCCACTGAAGTTTTTGTTCCAGTGTTTAATTATTTGGTACCATCAGGAGATTCTCCTTCAAATAACTTTTAATCTATTTCTTGAATTTTAATATATTTCATGCGTTTTTGGCCACCATGCTAATGTAGGACTACTGATCTTTGCCCTTTGAGCCTCAATTTAAGTACTTTAATTAATCAAAAAGTTTCTTATTGAGCTTTGTGCCCAGTATTGGGCTGGGCTTGATGACAAGTTTTAATTCATGATCTTTCTTGCTGTACTCTGCCCTGCTTGGAGTCCTGGAGTCCCTTTCATCTTTTCTAATAGTCTTATTTTCATTTTTGTTGATCTTCTTTGAATGTGCTCCAATTTCCCTACAACTTTCATAAATACTTTAGGAAAGGCTTGATTATTGCCAAATATGGAAGAAAGATTACTACTCACTCATGATAAGCTAGTCATACTGCTATTAATATATTCCAGCATAATGTTTCCTTTATAAAAAATTGCTTTATGCAGCTGACTCATCTGATTTGTATTATATGATGAGTGTAAATCATTTTTTTTCTCAGTACTTGAGCACACAAAATCTTTCCTTTTTTAAATCAGTCAAATTTGTCCTTTGTTCCTCACTGTAATATTTCATTTAAATTTATTTAATTCAGTCCTAGGTTTTTTTTTTCTTTCTTTTTTCTTTCTTTTTTTTTTTTTACATATTTAAGTTGACTTCTCATCCTTTTATACATTAACAGTTTTTTTCCAATGCTTTTCCTCATTCAGCTCAGTTCAATTCAAATCAATATTTGTCACCTATTATCAACCAGGCATTGTGCTAGATATTAAGGCTACAAAATGGTAAATACAGTCCTTATTAAGAAGTTCTCAATACAGAGGTGACAGAATATCTGTTAAATTCCAAGTGAGAAAATAGAGCAATGCAAAAATTCAGAGTTCCCTTGATCAGCTTGGAAGTAGGCTTCCTGGAGGAGATTATGCTGAATTGAGCTTTAAAGATTGCATGAAAATTAAATAATGAAAGAAAATAGGACTACAACATTCCAGGCAGAGGGAGCCATGCAATCAAAACTTTAGAGGCTTGTAAGAATAAATATATCTGGAAACTGTAAACAACTTCTTACCACTAGTGTAAAATACAAGCTGAAAAATGGTGAAACTGTTAAAAACATTATTTCCAACCTCACTAAAGAACTAATATTAGGTTGGCGCAAAAGTAATTGCAATTTTTGCCATTCAAAGTAATGGCAGGGCTGGGCACAGTGGCTCATGCCTGTAATCCCAGCACTTTGGGAGGTGGAGGCAGGTGGATTACTTGAGGTCAGGAGTTCAATACCATCCTGGTCAACATGGAAAAAACCTGTCTCTACTAAAAAAAGATACAAAAATTAGTTGGGCGTGGCGGCACGTGACTGTAGTCCCAGCTACCAGGAGGCTGAGGCATGAGAATTGCTTGAACCTGGGAGGCAAGGTTGCAGTGAGCTGAGATCACGCCACTGCACTGCAGCCTGGGTGACAGAGTGAGACTCTGTCTCTAAATAAATAAATGCAAGCAAAGGAGAGAGGCCTCAGAGGATACGCATAAAAACAAAACAAAAGAAAACAGAAACCAGTACTAGCAAAGACTACAATTACTTTTGCACCAACCTAATAACATGTGTAATCTTTGGTGTCTCATGGTTGAATTGTCTTTAGTACAGTAAATCCTCATTATCATAAATTCCGTATTTATAAGTTCACCTACATATGTAAATCTCCAATCAATACTGCCAGCGCTTTTGTGGGAATTCGTGTACATGGTGCATAGTGGTGAAAAATCTGATTACCCAACTTGCGCATTCCCATTGGACGTTAGACAAGGCAATGCCCCATCTTCTTATTCCAGCTCTCAGATCGTAAACAAGTATCCTTTTCAAGGCCTTTTTTGTGCCATACATTTTGCATTTTTGTACTTTTTATTGGTTATTTATTTATATATTTATTTTTTTTGCTTAAAATGGCCCTAAAGTATAGTGCAGAAGTGCTGTTTAGCATTTGTAAGCACAAGAAGAAAAGCGCTTTATGGAAAAATGTGTATGTTAGACAAGCTTCCTTTGGGCCTGAGTTAAGACACTGTTGGGTGTGACTTTAATTTTAATAATTCAACAATATACATTAAATTTAGTTGCCTTTGAACAGAAACATATGTAAAACCAAGTTATGTATTGATCGGTTGCCAAAAATCTTGTGACCAGAGTTTGCAGAAACCTAATTTTGTATTTCCCCTAGGAGCAATAGTTCAGCAGTTGCTGATTCAGTGTTTTCAGCAATGTGATAGAATATAACTACCATGAATAAGGAGAATCAACTGCATATTGTGCAATATACCAGCTGGTAACAACAACAACAACAACAACAACACAACAATTACAAAGGCTACACTAACAAGAACTGAGCTGCATCTCCAAACAAAAGCATTGCAGTGCCTAAACTTCTAAATTCCATCAATATGGGGGTACCTGAAGATATTTCATGATTTAAATGCATTGTCAATATTGCCAAACTATGCTTAACTTTGGCCATCACAATCAATGAAGTTCTGGAGTGCAAGTTGTTATTTGCATTGAATCTCTGCTAACTACATACAAGTCTACTAAAATAGGAAAGTCTTGCATTTGTATTAATTCAATGAATCTTTGTTGATGATGAACATAATGGTGGTGATGTTGATAATGAAAGACAAAAAGGTGCATGAGCCAATGTTGCATGTTCAACCAAAATAGAGCAACTGCAGCTAGGCTGTGAAAATATGTGTTTTGAGGGCATGTCCAGTAGAATTAAGTAAATATAAATATGATGTGTTTCGAACTGTTTCTGCAAGCATGTCTCTGTGCTAGTATTAACTATGGACAACTGTCTCTTCCCACAAAAAGTTTACAATGTCGTGAATTTTTTATGTTAAGACAAATACTTACCAAGATGTAAATTAAAGTAGAAAACTTAAAGAGAATGAATTAAAGTACAATGAACTTTTAATGGTGACTGAAACCCTATTTGGTAGTGGGAAGAAGAATATCACAAAAAAATCTTCATATGGAGATGATATTCTACCATACCTTAGAAAGAGCATATCCAAAGTCAGGAAAACCCAAGGCATCAAATTTAGTGAAGAAGCCATCCAGTTTGGCTTTATCATAAACTTTTCTAAGGCAAGAAGCAAGAATTGTGACTAGAAAAGCAGGTTGCACTTTTAAATGCAACTGGAGTTCTTGAGCAGGTGACTAATTATGAGCAGAACTTTAGGAAGTTTCATCTTATTAGGCAGTGTGCAGGAGGAAGCCCATCGAACAGGTAAATGGTTCTGAATATAGTTCCTAAGAGAGATTTTGTGGCCTATGTAATGGTGGTGGATTTAAAAATGAAAAACAGGACAGGTGTGAAGCTTTGCAGAGGTTGTATACATAGTCAGTTAGATCGTCCAGTCTGAGTTACTAGAAGAATGGATGCACCACTCATGGTCATAGGAACTTCAGAAGCAACTGACTGAGTTTCACGTTATACAAATTAAGTTTCAAGGGCTAAAAAACATTAAAGTAAAAACATTTAAATATACAGTTGGTAAATATGTATCATGAGAGTTGTTGGAATGGGATTATTTTAAAGACACCTTCTTAAAAATAATACTAGATCGTAAAAACTGAAAGCAACTGAACTATGTTATATATGTAGATATGGATATATAAAATAGTTTATGTGTGTTAGTATATATGTTCAAATGTGCTCTTTCATTGGATTCTCAGTGTGATACTGTGGGTCAGGAGCCACAGAATTTAAAAGAAGAACTCTTTTACTTAGAAGTTGGAAAGGAAAGAATAATAATGAAGTATGTACTCTCTCCCTCTAAAAAAATATGAATGTGAAGGATGAAAATGGGCCTAGAGGGTAGTGGAAATGGCTATTAAATTCAAAAGAATCTTTTCCTGACTTTTGCCTAAATTCAGTTGTCTATTAATTTTTACCTGGATTGGTAGTATAGGATTCTAACTGACTTTCCTGTTTTCCATCTCACTGATGCTCCATTCAGAGACCAGTCTGATCTTTTATAACTTTAGATGTAACCTTTTTCCCTTCTGTTTAAACACCTCTGTTGGTCCATCCTTTCTTATTAAAATATTTAAAGTCTCATCTAATTTCATTCTCACCAACTTAGACTCCAAACTCACTTCAGAGCACTTGGCATTTCCCAGGTTTACCAAAGTATGTTTAGACCTGTGGAAATCTTCTGGTGTCTGTCCAAGAGCCTACCTCTTACCAAACACTCCTAACAAAATCTTACTGAAATCTACAACTTCCAGATCAAATGCTACTGCCTGAGACCCTTTGCTCATCTCCATCCTCTAAGTAGGTGTTCAGTCCTGTGTTGCCCAAATAGCCAGCCCGGGAAGATGGTGGATTAATAAAATAGTTGAATACTGGTGTTCATGGGAGCCTATCAAGTCTGATTCTTTGCAGGGTATTGCGTAACAGGAATGAGATAACTGTTTACCTTTGTTTTTAGCAAAAATATCAATGTTAGAGTAGGCAGATAGATATACATGGGCAGGAGAGGAAGCCTTGATTAAAGAAGGTCTGGGAAGCCTCACTCACGCCCAGGGACCACCCAAAATCTGCATGTTAATAGTATCTCTAACAATGAACTGGGTGGGCAATTAGTCAAATGTAAGCAAGGAAAAGAGAAAATACCTATGCAAAAAGGAACGTCCGTTAAGATGCCCAGTAACCACTCACTGTGCAGTCAAATCGTCAAAATGTAGCTCTCTACAAACTGATATGGAGGAGAAAGGGCAAAGGAGAATTTCCTAAGAAATGCACATGTGCAATAAGTATAGATTTATCAGCTATATAACCTTTCTTGGGTAGCTGTAATGAGCAAGGCAACCATTACCTAAAATTTGTAGTCAACACAAGCCGAAGCATGCTCATTAACCAACAGTAAGGGAGAGTCCCACAAACCTGGGATGGGAACTATGTGGATAAAGGTAGAAAAGGAAAAACTAGACAAAAGAAGCCCAGACAGAGGCAGGAACTTTAAAAAAGACTCTGACATAATAAAAACCCCAATGCAGAACTCTCCGGAGGGTTGCTGGCTCACTCTCTTTCAGCAGCCAGCTGTGCCTCATCTTTCAAAGTGTACTGTATCTTTAAATAAACTCTGCTCTCTATTTTCCTTCAATAAATTCTCTTTTATGGCTAAATTGTCTCTTGGCCAAATTATTTCTCCAAAGAAAGACAAAGGACCCAGGATTTCCACACTTCCCAGTAACATTAGGATATTTGAAATTTGAAGTCATGTCTATGTTAATACTATCAGAGTGGATTTCATGGAATCTTGCTCTGCTATATATGAAACCTATCAAAATGCAACCACTGTTTTTGCATTCTGCACAACATAAACCTTTTCTGACATGAAGAAAATCATGAAGAATGTTAGCATCAGCACAAATTTCCTGCAAACAAAAGTCTGCTTTAATCTCAATTTATTATGGAAAAGATTGTAAAGTATGGTCATTTAATTAGACTCTCTTTGTTACTTACTCACACAGTCAGATTATGAATACTATGCATAAGGTTATTTCTGATTTGAAACAACTATATCAATATTATCTTTTAGAATAATAATAGTATTGTTTGATTCTTCTGTGGTAAAACTTAATATGTAATTTCAGTTTCATGGATTGAACTTTTTATTATTACTCAATAGGTATGAACCCTGAGCAAGTTGGTTAACTCCCTACCAATTGAATTATCTAAATTGACGAAAAGAATTCTGTATTAATGAAAACGCAATACATGCCAGAGAAATTGTTAGAGTTACCAGTTGTTCAATTGCATTTAATTTTTGTCCTTTTAAAATATTTATATGAGATCCAGCATATACTATCTTAATCAGAGTAAAAATGACTTTCCAGGCTCTCCTACAAAGCAATAGTTTTATGATATAGACAGATTATAATGCAGAAATGTATAAAAATAGCTAAACTACTGAAGACAATTTGTATGTTGCACTTTCTAGGAATCTTTCCAAGATAGGCAAGAACAAAAGATGAAGTAGATTGTTGTTGTTGTTATCGTTACAGAACTGGGCAAAATTAAATAGATTTGATGATTTGGGGAAATATACTTTCCAGAAACAATTAATTAAAACATTGGTGAACACTGAAGAAATTTTTATAAGCACGAGTTCTGCATTAGGAAAAAGTTCAACTTCACACATTAATAGAATCTACTCCATCTTTTGTTCTTCCAATATTCAAACATCCTCGCCCCTTGGCTCTGTATAAAAGCATTTCCAGTAAGCCCCAAAATAACTATTGCTTTTGTCTCACATTTTGTGTCCACCTCAAGTCTTTTGTCATTTCTATTATGAAAATAAGCAACTCAATTATAACTTTGCTACTTAGTAACACCTGCAGTGATTCATGAATCACCTCACCTTATTTCTACTGTCTCTGTTTCATAGCAGGTTGAAAAAAAAAAACCTCTCAAATCTATTCTCATCTTCCTCTTCAATTACTATTACTGTTTTTCTGGACATTAGAAAGGTCATATATAGATATATGTTTATATGTGATAAACCCTATGTTTTCTTTTGGATCATTCTTTTAGAACACTATTGGCACTACCTCCTCACATGTTTCTCCTCAGCCTGTTCATTGCATCAGTTTTATATATTCTAGCCTCCAATTTTTATAAGCCTGCCTAATCCCCGCAGGACTTCATTCTCATGGCACATGATGCTGGAAGTAGCCAATCAAGGTGTTGTGTCTTCTCTGAGATCTCCAGCTCAGCATCTTTTTGTTCACCACAGATTACTTTCAACTTAATACTCTCATTCAGCTGTTTTATAATTAAATTAGAAAAAATATATAATGAAAACATATTGAATCATAGAAAGCAGTTAGAGATCTCTGCAGCAGTAATCCCTTAACTTTTCTACCTTTTGACTCAGTTACTTCAGGACTTGCACAGTCAATATCCTTACCTTCCTGAACCTTTCTAAACCATCTATTTCAATTTCAAACCAGAATTCCTTCCTTCTAACCACTGCCTCAGCTCTTCTAACAAGCTATCTTAGTCAGGGTAGCTATAACAAATTATCATAGACTTGGTGGCTTAAACAACAAACATTTATTACTCAGTTCTGGAGGCCAGGAGGCCCAAGATCAAGGTGCCAAAAGATTCTTTGTCTGCTGAGGTTCCTCTTTCTGGTTTGGAGATAGCTGTCTTCTTGCTTTATTCTCATATGAAAGAGAACCAAGAGAGAACGTAAATTATGTCCTGTCTCTTCTTATAAGGGCCCTTATTGCATCATGAAGTTTCCACTCCCATAAGCAAATTACCTCTCAACGATGCCACCACATAATATCACGCCATTTGGAGTTAGGGTTTGATACCGTTAGGCTTTATGTCTCCCACCAAAATCTCATCTTGAATTATAATCCCCACAATTCCCACATATCAAAGGAGAGTCCAGTTGGAGGTAATTGAATCATGGGGACAGTTTCCCCCATGCTGTTATCATGATAGCAAGTGGGTTCTCATGAGATTTCATAGTTTTGTAAGGGGCTCTTCCCCACTTTGCTCAGCACTTCTCCTTCCTGCTGCCTTGTAAAGAAGGTGCCTTGCTTCTGCTTTACCTTCTGCCATGATTGTAAGTTTCCTGAGGCCTCCCCAGCCATGCTGAACTGTGAGTCAATTAAATCTCTTTCCTTTAGAAATTACCCAGTCTCAGGAAGTTCTTAATAGCAGTATAAAAGTGAACTAATAGAGTAAATTGGTACCACATAGAGTGGAGTGCTGCTAAAAAGATACCCAAAAATGTGGAAGCAACTTTGGAACTGGGTAACAGGCAGAGGTGGAACAGTTTGGAGGGCTCAGAAGAAGATAGGAAAATGTGGGAAAGTTTGGAACTTCCTAGAGACTTGTTGAATGGGTTTGACCACAATGCTGATAGTGATACGGACAATGAAGTCCAGGCTGAGATGGTCTCAGATGGAGATGAGGAACTCATTGGGAACTGGATTAAAGTGACTCTTGCTATGCTTTACCAAAGAGACTTGTGGCATTTTTCCCCTGCCTCAGAAATCTGCAGAACTTTGAACTTGCGAGAAATGATGTAGGGTATCTGGCAGAATAAATTTCTAAGCAGCAAAGCATTCAAGAAGTGACTTGTGTGCTCTTAAAAGCATTCAGTTTTATGCAGTCACAAAGAGATGGTTTGGAATGGAAACATGTTTAAAATTGAAACTGAGAATAAAAGTTTAGAAAATTTGCAGGCTGACAATGTGGTAGAAAAACAAAATCCATTTTCTGAGGAGAAATTCAAGGAGGCTGCAGAAATTTCCATAAGTAAAAAGCAGTCAAATGTTATTCACCAAGCCAAATGGGGAAAATGTCTTCAGGGCATGTCAGAGGTTTTCATGGCAGCCCCTCCCATCACAGGCCCAGAGGCCTAGGAGGAAAAAATTGTTTCATGGACCTGGCCCAGGACTTTGTTGCTTTATGTGGTCTCAGGACTTGGTGCCGTGTGTCCCAGCTGCTCCAGCTCTGGTCCTGAGGGGCCAAGGTATAGCACAAGATGTTGTTTCAGAGGATGCAATCCCCTTGGTGGCCTCCATATGATGTTGGGACTATGGGTACCCAGAAGTCAAGAATCGAAGTTTGGGAAACTCCTCCTAGATTTCAGAGGATGTGTGGAAACACCTTGATGTCAGGCAGAAGTTTGCTGCAGGGGTAGAGTCCTCATGGAGAACCTCTGCTAGGGCAGTGTGGAAGGGAAATGTGCAATTGGAGTGGAGCCTCCACACAGAGTCTCCACTGGAGCACAGACCAGTGGAGCAGTGAGAAAAAGACCACCTTCCTCCAGACCTCTGAATGGTAGATTTAGTGACAGCTTGCACCATGCACCTGGAAAAGCTGCAGAAACTCAATGCCAGCTCATGAAAGAAGCCAGGAGCAGGGCTGTACCCTGCAAAGCCGCAGTAGCAGAGCTACGACCATGGGAACCCCTCTCTAGCATCAGTAGGTCCTGGATATGAGACATGGAATCAAGGAGATCATTTGGGAGCTTTAAAATTTTGGACTTGCATGGGCCCTATAGTTGGTTTGTTTTGTCCAATTTCTCCCATTTGGAACAGGTATATTTGCCCAATGCCTATACCCTCATTGTATCTAGGAAGTAACTAACTTGCTTTTGATTTTATGGGCTCATAGACAGAAGAAGCTTGCCTGTTTTTCAGATGAAATTATGGATCTGGACTTTTGGGTTAATGCTGGGATGAATTAATACTTTGAGGAACTGCTGGGAAAGCATGATTAGTTTTGAAATGTGAAAGGGACATGAGATTTAGGAGGAGTCAGGGGTGGAATGATATGGTTAAGTTTTGTGTCCCAACCTAAATTTCATCTTGAATTGTAACCCCTATAATCTCCACATGTCAAGTGAGAGACCAGTTGGAGGTAATTGATTCATGGGGGCTGTTTACCCCATGATGTTTTCATAATAGTGCATGAGTTACCATGAGATCTAACGGTTTTATAAGGGGCTCTTCTCCCTTCACTCAGCACTTCTCCTTCCTGCCACGTTTTGAAAAAAGTGCCTTTCTTCCCCTTCCCCTTCCACCATGATTGTAAGTTTCCTGAGGCCTCCCAAGCCACGCTGAACTGTGAATCAATTACCTCTTTCCTTTATAAATCACCAGTGTCAGGCAGTTATTTATGAAAGTATAAAAATAGACTAAAACAGGGTTTCAACATATGAATTTTGGAGAGACACAAACTTACAGTCCACAATGCAAGCCCACACACCAATCCTTCGTGAAAATAAAAAATAACAAAGCTCTAAATAACCAGATATGTGTGCCTTCTATTTTCAAGTGGTCATTGCCACTGCCTGGTTCTCTTTGATTCATGTCTTCTTTATTCCCCAGTGAATTTTCCATACATTCCATTCCATGTCTTCCAAAGCACCATCGGAAGTTCTCATTTTTCTGACTCCTTGGATCTTTATAGTTGACATTTAGATCTGTTTTATAGAGATGGATTATTTGGCACATGCAGTGAACACTGAGACTTTTGATGGTACTTTATAAAACCAAAGTAGTGTGGGACTAGAATGCATGTCTCACTACAAGATTCTAACTCGTGATCACAGTGTAGGAAACAAGGGTTATGACTCTAGTGCAGTTCATGAAGGCCTTAAGAGCTTTCAGCTCAGGCTCCAAGAGAGTGAAAGTATTCTAGTTCAGTGAAATTGGTTTGGAGGGTAAAATAGATCCACCTTCAGGGACTTGATGAGAATCTCAAAAGCCATAGCATGGGGACTTGACAACATGGGTGGGGACCAAGGAAAGAAAACTTCATTACTGATATGCAGAGAAAGTGACTGCATTATTAAGCACAGACTGAACAGAAATATAAGGCTCAGAAGCAAGAATAGTCTTGATGCCAAATAAAGTCTTTTGGGAACACAATCTTGGAGCTAAACCAGTCCAGGAGGTAGGGGGCGAATTAGATCCACTATAAGAATAGAAATAATCCTGTTATGGGAGCTAGTAGGAGAGATGATAAGAGTGGAGCAATAAAGAGCATGAAGCCAAATGGCATCTGAGCAGGGATTCTTTTATCCTCTTTTCCTCATGTCTTTACTCCAACATATGTTTGTATCTTCTTCAAAAATTCTTCAGATTCTCAAGAGACATATTCTCTAGAGATAACAGTTTAATGTTATCTTTTATATACAAGCACAAACTTGGATCTTCAAGAATCCATGGAGGTTTTTTAAAAGTATTTTTATTTTCTCTGTTTAAGAGCTGTGTCTTACACTGCCACAAACTCATTATGATCTCAGTTATCCACATATGGTATTTTAAGTGTCAGATTCCAAAGAAGACCACCACAATTTTATAGAACATGCCATCATAAAATCATCATTGTTAATGACTCATGATGAGTGAGGATGGTCTCAATTTAGATTCATTAATAGCTTTTATCCTGAGAACTGCTGTGATTTTATATAATTCTCATGTTCTATTTTTTTGATTTTTAATATTGTACACCATGCACTTGGGTTAGAATATCAAAACCACTTAGGAAATTAAGAGGCTTTTTGGAAAATAATAGTAAAATAAGATCAAAATTGTAGGGTGATGTTTCATCTCTAGCAACTGAGGCTTAACATCTAGTATATAACTAACCTTCATTTGTATAACCCACAATATTCTATTAAGAAAAATATAGATAGCCATTTCACCCAGATTGTGAACCAAACGTCTTTAAACATTTTAAAAAATGCATCTACATTTTAGGGGTACACACGCAGTTTTGTTACATGGATATACTGAACAGTGGTTGTACCCATTAAGAAATTTCTCATCATCCACTCCCCTCACACTCCCACACCCTTCCAAGTCTCCAATATCTACTATTCCACTCTCTGTCTGGTGTACACATTATTTAGCTCCCAGTCATATGTGAAACATGCAGTGTTTTTCTGTTTCTCAGTTGTTCCACTTAAGATAATAGCCTCCGGCGGGGCGCGGTGGCTCAAGCCTGTAATCCCAGCACTTTGGGAGGCCGAGACGGACGGATCACGTGATCAGTAGATCGAGACCATCCTGGCTAACACGGTGAAACCCCGTCTCTACTAAAAAATACAAAAAACTAGCTGGGCGAGGTGGCGGGCGCCTGTAGTCCCAGCTACCCGGAAGGCTGAGGCAGGAGAATGGCGTAAACCCGGGAGGCGGAGCTTTCAGTGAGCTGAGATCTGGCCACTGCACTCCAGCCTGGGCCGACAGAGGGAGACTCCGTCTCAAAAAAAAAAAAAAAAAAAAAAAAAAAAAAAAAGATAATAGCCTCCGGTTCCATCCATGTTGCTCAGAAGACATGATTTCAATCTTTCTTGTGGCTGAGTAGTATTCTATTGTGTACATAGGCCACATTTTCCTTATCGATGGACATTTAGATTTGTTGATTACATATCTTTGCTATTGTGAATAGTGCCACAATCAATGATAAACATACACGTATCTTTTTCATATGCTGATTTGTTTTTTTTCCTTTGGAAGATATCAAGTGTGAGATTGCTGGATTCAATGATAGTTCTATTTTTAGTTCTTTGTGAAATTTCCATACTGTTTTCCATGGAGGCTGTACTAAATACATTCTCAGCAACAGTAAGTAAATGTTCTTTTTCTCTGCATCCTCGCCAGTGTGTGCCTTTTGTTGTTGTTGTTGTTGTTGTTTTGCATTTTGACTGCTGTAATGTGATATCTCCTTATAGTTTTAATTTGCATTTATCTGATGTTTCGTAAAGTAGAGAATTTTTTTGTATATGCTTGTTGGACCTTTGTATGTTTTCTTTTGAATGTCTGCTCATGTTCTTTGCCTGGTTTTTAACGGAGTTGTTTTTTGTTGTTGTTGAATAGACTTCTTTATCAATTATGGATACTCATGTTCTGTTGAATGCATAGTTTGCAAATATTTTCTCCCTTTCTGTAGGTTGTTTGTTCACTCTGTTATTTTGTTTGCTGTGCAGAAGCTTTTTAGTTTAATTAAGTCCCTTTTGTCTATTTGTGTTGCTTGTGTTTTTGAGGTCTTAGTCGTGAATTATTTGCCTAGACCAATGTGCAGAAGAGAGTCTCATAGAAACTAGAGTTTCTTCTAGTATTTATACAGGTTTTAGTCTTATATTTAAGTTTTTAATCCATCTTGGGTTAATTTTTGTACATGGTGTGTGAGAGAAAGGTCCAATTTTATTCCTCTGCATATGTCAATCCAATTTTCCCAGGACCGTTTATTGAATAGGGTGTCCATTCTCCAGTGCATGTTTTTGTCAACTCCATCAAAGATCAGTGAGCACATACATGGTTTTATTTCTGGGTTCTCTATTCTGTTCCATTAATCTTTGTCTATTTTTATACCAGTACTATGTTGTTCTGATTATTAGAACTTTGTGGTATAATTTGAATTCAGATAATGTGATGTCTCCAGCTTTGTTCTTTTTGCTAAGAATTACTTTGGCTATTTGGGTTCTTTTTTGGTTCCATATTAATTTACGATTGCTTTTTCTAGTTCCGCGATAAATTGAATTGGCATTTTGATAACGATTGTATTGAATTTGCAGATTGCTTTGGGCAGTATGGTCATCTTAATTTATATATATATACACACATATATAATATATATATATATACACACACATATATATAATTTTTCTTCTTTTTAACTTTTTTTGAGATGGAGTCTCTGTCACCCAGGCTGGAGTGCAGCAGTGCAATCTTGGCTCACTGCAACCTCCGCCTCCTGGGTTCAAGTGATTCTCCTGCCTCAGCCTCCCAAGTAGCTGGAATTACAGGCGTATGCGCCACCATGCCTGGTTAATTTTTGTACTTTTAGTAGAGACGGGGTTTCACAAGTTGACTAGGCCGGTCACAAACCCCTGATCTCAAGTGATCTGCCTACCTCAGCCTCCCAAAGTGCTAGGATTACAGGCATGAGCCATTGTGCCCGGCCATCTTACTGACATGAATTCTTGTAATTCATGAGCATGGGATATTTCTTCAAGTGTTTATGTCATCCACAATTATTTCATTAGTGTTTAGTTTTCCTTGTAGAGGTCTTTCCCGTTCTTGCTTAGATATATCCCTAGGTATTTTTTTTTTTCACAGCTGTTGTAAATGGGATTGCCTTCTTGATTCAGTTCTCAGCTTAATCATTATTGGTGTTAGGAACACCAATATATTGATTTTTATACATTGATTTTGTTTCTTTAAAGTTTAATTTATTAATTTATCAAATCTAAGAGTTCTTTGATGGAGTTTTTAGGGTTTTCTAGATTTAAGATCATACAATCAACAAAAAGAGATAACTGGACTTCCTATTTTCCAATTTGTATGTCTTTAATTTTTTTTCTTGGTTGATTGCTGTGACTAAGACTTTCAGTATTATGTTGAATAGGAATGGTGAATGTAGGTATCCTTGTCTTATTCTAATTAGTAGAGGAAATGGTTTCAACCTTTACTTGTTCAGTATATTGGCTGTAGCACAAAAATCCTCAACAAAATACTAGCAAACCAAATCCAACAACACATCAAAAAGATAATACTTCATGAGCAAGTAAGATTTATCCTAGGGATACAACAATGGTTCAACATATTCACATCAATAAATGTGATTCATCACATACACAGAATGAAGAACAAAAGGCAATGATCATCTCAAATGATGCAGGAAAACATTTGATAAAAATCCAGCATCTCTTTATGATAAAAAAATAACCCCTTAATTAAGTAGGCATAAAAGGAAAATACCTCAATGTAATAAAGGCAATATACAAAAAACCCACAGGCAACATCTTTACACTGTCTTCTAGAAATTTAGTCTCACAGTGATCTTTAGAGCAATCTCAAATGGGTTCCTGTTCTTCTGCCTTCAATTTCCTCTTCCTCTGTCATTCTACAAAAGTAAATGATTTTTTTTTTACTTGACTCTGCTTCCCTTTTTATTTTCCTTGAGTTTCTCTGGTAGTTTTTAAGTCAAGTACCTGCCATCACCAGAATGACCTTGAAGAAGGCAGAATGACATTTAGTCCTCCCTTTTTAATATAAAAAAGTTATGCTAATAATCTCTAAATTCTACCTTGTAACACATTTTTATAATTCTAAAATAAAACTTTTTACAGAGTTATAATTGTAGATAATTTTCAGAACTGAAAATTACATAAGAGATAGTAGCTTGGTTAAACTCCATTTTACAAAGAATAAATTAATTATTGTTTAAACAATTAATTAATGTTTAAATATTATTACGTGCTTCAATAATATAGTTTTTTCTCAGTTATTTATAATTTTCCAAACCATAACATTAATATTTAATAGGTGTATTACTAAATAGGGATCATTACCTGATACTTTCAAGAAAATTAAGTATAGTTGTGTAAGTATATATAGTGTAATACCATTCTATCAATATTATACTTCTGTTCAGTATACCTGACATTTAATACACATCATAATTGTTATATTGGTTTCAGCTGAGAAATATGAATGCATATTGTGGATATTATGGCAGCAGATATAAACTATTTTAACTTATTTATCACTTCACTAGGTAGAACAGGGGACCAAAAAATTCCTTAAAAATACCCAACATGTATATAGCACTTATTGCATGTCAGACACTGTCCTAATCACTTAATATAAATCAATGCATTTGATCTTCATAACAACCCTATGAGACACCTATATTAGAAATGAATAACTTAAGGCTCAGGGAGGTTAAGTAAATTGCCCAAGTTTTGCAGAAAATTTGGAATTTGAATCTGAGCAGTGCAGCCCATGTTTTAGCTTTTAACATTGCTTTCTTCCACCTTTCATCAGAATCTTCAATCTCTATCCACCTCATAGGTTGGCATATCCCTTCTTCATTTGATTCACACACTATCTCTCTCCTCAATTCAACAAGATAACCACCAGCATTCCCACAGAAAGACAGACTTCCTTCTCACCTCCCAGTGAAGAGGTTCTGGAGGGAATATAGTCAGTACAGCTTGGTTACTGTGGTCAAGGAAAAAGCAATGTTGTGATTGGCTGGGTTTCAGTCATGTGGCAACTCTTTAGCCATGATTGATCCCACTAAAACTATTTTATGATAAATATTAGGATATTGCCAAATTTTAAATATAGCAATCTTTGAAGTAGAATCTTTGAGAAACAAACTAAGCCCAAGTCGCTAGGCTTTTTTTTTTTTTCTCTTGATTAATGTAATTCAAGCCCAAAATTTGAGAACAAAAGGAAAGCTTAGCCAGACCCCTTAGGTTCTCAGTTAGCTGACACAAACGCTTTAGGTCTGATTCCAGAAGTTCTTATGGCCCCCAATCTTTCAAATCTTAAGGAAAAATCTTAGTAGGACATTCATGCCCTTAAAGATATTGAAGGGGAGAGAGATGCAAAAGAAAGATTATTGGTAGGCCTTATGAAGTATTTTCACCTTTTCCTGTTTTGGAAAAAAATCTAGTAAAGAGTTACATTTTTTCTCTAAAACAAATGTTGCTTTAGATGAGAATTGATAAAAAGACAGGACCAGAAAACAGTTTGGCTTTATACATATTATTGATATATTGTAAAGTTTACTAAATTATGTTTGCTTAGAAATAGTATGGCTATTAAATGAGATAATATATGTAAAGAATCTAGACAATAAAGAATCAATATGAATCCTTTCCCTTTTCTATAAGATTAAAGATGACTGTAAACCCCGTCTCTACTAAAAATACAAAATTTAGCTGGGCGTGGTGGCAGGCACCTATAATCCCAGCTACTCAGGAGGCTGAGACAGGAGAATTGCTTAACGCAGGGGGTGGAAATTGCAGTGAGCCAAGATTGGGCCACTTCACTCCAGCCTGGGTGAAAAAGAGAAATTCCATCTCAAAAAATAAAATAAAATAAAAGTATCAACATCAGCATTTCTTTTCTATTCATTTTCCAATTTAATATATATGAACACCACTTCCTCTTTCTCATAAGTTTAAAAAAATTGTAAGTCCAAGATTTTGCATGACCTATAAGGCAGTGGTTAGCAAAATGTGTTTTCCCAAATCAGCACCATTAGCATTACCCGTGAATTTGGAAATGCAAACTCTGGAGCTCAAACTCAGACTCACTGAATCAGAAACATGAGGGTGGGGGTCCAGCCATCTGTGTTTTAACAAGCCCCCCTCATGATGCTGATGTTCACTGACGTTAAAAACCACTGGCATTAGGATTTTCTCACTATCTTTTGTAGGATCTCCTAACATGGCCTAGGAAATAAATTAGTTTCTAGACAGAAATTTATGGAAGTGATTTAACATAACAAATCCCATATGACTTTCTTCCTAAACATAGAATGTATCCCCAAGTCTTCAACAAAGTGATGGAAAAGTATTTCATGACTTAGCTATTTTGTCTTTGCCAATGACATTCTCATTTGACATCAATGATATTTCCCCCATGTTTTGTTCATGGTATAAAGTGTTCATCCCTTTGGGGAATACTGTGGTCTGCTTCAGTGGCTTGTCTGTAAATTCATTGGGATTCTTTTTACAGTTTGATTTCTCACTGAGTGAAGCTCCCACAGTCCCTCCTCCTACTACTCATGTGAAATATGAACACCAAAATATTGAAACATACTATTGAGAGTCATTTTTGTTGAATCCTCAGGGAAACTCTTAGGAATGCTCTATGAAGATACAACTTATCATTTTTCTCTGACAATATATTTCCAGCATATTATTCATAAATGTTTGATTAACTCCCAGGCTAGAAATCGCCCGGTAGATGATATAATGTAATCTGTCATCTGTTTGTACCAACCAGCCGGATTATCACCCATAATAATATGCTTACACTCTTCCATTGACACAATTTATTCTGCTTAGAGTCAATATATCACAAAGCCCCATGGTAGGCAGGTATGTTTTATTGATTTAGGTAGGGTTAGCTTGGTTATAACAGTTGAAGTGATGCCTCCGCATGCATTTACTCTTGTAAGCCATTCAACATTCTATACATTTCTGGTGTAAATGACAGGCGTAAGTCTAAAATTTGCATCGGGTCCATGTAGGTCTACCTACATCCAGCTATCTGGGCTGTGTATTAGTCTGTTCTCACACTTTTAATAAAGACACACCTGTGACTGGGTAATTTATACAGGAAAGAGGTTTAATTGACTCATAGTTCCACATAGCTGGGAGGTCTCACAATCATGGTGGAAGGTGAATGAGAAGCAAAGTCATGGCTTACGTGGTGGCAGGCAAGAGAGCGTGTGCAGGGGAACTCCCATTTATAAAGCCATCAGATCTCATGAGATTTATTCACTACCACAAGAAAAGTATGGGGAATCCACCCCCATGATTCAATTACCTCCACTTGACCCCACCCTTGACGCATGGGGTTTATTCCAATTCAAGGTGAGATTTGGATGGGGACACAGCCAAACCATATCAGGCTACAAATAACACTTAATTGAGTTACTCCAAGAAAAAAGTTTGTTGTTAAGTCTAAGTATCCATTTTCAATTGTCTTAGGTAAGATGTCATAGTACTTTTATTTCATCCTTTAAATACTGGTATGGAAGTTCCTTTTAACTGTCTGCTTAAGGTCTAGAGGTCCCTGTTGATCTTACAGCTCATGAAGCCAGCTTTTGAGAAGCATTTAATTATGTTCCAGGTATTGGTAGACCTGAGGCAATCCTGCAGGGAAGTATCCCAAGGAAAAATCAAACGTGGCATGGATTTGACATTATATCTGACTCATACCTGAATGCAAGTGGTTTGAAGTCTGAAAACACTGAAAATCAGTGACTGCTGAGTTTGACATCCCTATTCACGTGATGATAAGGCAGTACCCTAATAAGGACTTTGCTCCCACACAGCTCCTGGGCATCCAGTTAACTCTTCATTGCCTGATACCTTCTATACTTCATCTTCACTCGAGTTTGTTCTCTAAGCTTGTGACTCCTGCCTGGCATGTGGGCTTTTCTCCTTTCTTCCTCTTTGCTCTTCCTTTCTTCCCAGAGTGTTGTGGATTTTGTATACACATTGCCTTTTTATGCTTCTATTCGAAAGCCCTCTTCTTTCCTTTTTCTCACATGGTTATTTGTGAGCAATAAAGTGGATCTCATTTATCCAAACTTCAACCCCAATTATTAGCAGTGAAACTGCTGCATCTTCCACTCCCACTAGAGGGCAGTGAGACCTGAATCTTCCTAAAGAAAGTTACTTGGTATCCATGTGGATAGCCATGGGACTTTGGGAGCGCTTTAATCAGAGGCTTATTCTAGAAAGGGTTTCAGAAAGGCATGGAGGATGTCAGGGAGTAGGGAGCAGATGCAGTATAAACCTTCCTCAATTTGGAGAAATAACTTATTTCTAAGATATAGTCAATGGGTTTTTCTACCTGCAATGTCCTGTGTATGAACAAATAAAGGTATGGATAGCCTGAGGATACTATCAAAGAGTTCTGAGAACATTATATAAAACTTTGGCCAGTGTGCTATATAGATATTGGCTGAAACACCATCTCTGACCACACTCACTTCTAAAAGTAAGTGAGTCTGTGAGAGCCCTGGCTGCCCAAACTGTAATTATGTAACAAATGTTTCCTTCACTATGAGCTGATCAAGCAATAGTGATCTCTGTGAACTGACTTGAAAAGATGACTCAGGCCTGGCAGATTCTTGCTTCTGTAAGATTACATTTGGAATAAGAAAAACATTAAATGTCTTCCACTTAACGTTGGGAGTTTAAAGTGGAAAGATATGACATAGAGAAAAGGCCTAAATAAGTCATAGAAAAACTGAAGTTATGATAGAGCAAAAAACAATGAGAAAGCTGACGTGCAGAGAAAAGCAGGCATGACCTGAAGGAGGATAGAACAGGTGATCCCCATTATAAGCTATTTACATTTTTTCACTTTTAATACGTACAGATCTTTATGTAGCAGCATATGCATTCTCAATCGGTTTTGATTTTTAAAAACCCTCAAATTTTAAAAAATATATTTTAAAGAATGATTTAATCCTTCTTGGAACATTCTCTACCAGGTTTCTCTTTCCTCTTTTTCCTTACAGTGTTTGAAGATTTATCACTGTTCTTATTCTGCCAAATGCTTTTTCTCAATAATTATAATTAAAGTATTTTGAAGACACCTTTCTTGTATCGCTGGTGATAGCACCACCTTCCCAACACTCTGCTGATGGCCTTTGACAAATGGCTTCTCTGCAGAGGTTAGAATGACTTCTTTACACTACAGAAATTAGAAAATTAGATTGGCCTATCTTAAGAGGATCTCATGAACAGGTTATTCTCCAGCTGGGAATTTCTGAGTTCTCTGCTCCTGGCTCCTACAGTGGTCTTCTCTTTAAGGTTAGTTTGCTCTGAGGAGTCCATCAGCAATCAAATGCTTGCTTCTCAGGTCTTTCATTAGTTTGCCAAGAACTATAGACATTTTACTTCACTTCTTTCCACAGGAAGAGAAATTAGCCACTTGTTCCTGCAGGTTCAAGATTAACACCACATCCCTACATCCTTAACTTTGAATACATTAGCTAAACCCAGGATTTTTGTTATTACTGTTATTATTTCAATAGTTTTGGGGGAATAGGTGGTGTTTGATTATATGGATACATTCTTCCAGTGTGATTTCCGAGATTTTGGTGCATCCTTTAACTGAGCAGTGTACACTGCACCCAATATGTCATCCTTTATCCCTCACTGTCCTCCCACCTTTCCCCCCAAGTCCCTAGAGTCCATTATATCATTCTTATGCATCCTTATAGCTTAGCTCCCACTTGAAAGTGAAAACATACGACGTTTGCTTTTCCATTCCTAATTTACTTCACTTAGAAAAATGGTGTCCAACTCCATCCAGGTTGTTGCAAATGCCATTATTTCATTCCATTTTATGGCTGAGCAGTATTCCATGGTGTATGTGTGAGTATGTGTGTGTGTGTATATATATATTCACACACACGCACACCATATTTTCTTTGTCCGCTTGTTGGTTGATGGGCATTTAGGCTAGTCCCATATTTTTGTATTTGCGAATTGTGCTGCTAAAAACGTGTGTGTGCAAATGTCTTTTTCATAGAATGACTTCTTTTCCTCTGGGTAGATACTCAGTAGTGGGATTGCTGGATCAAATGATAGATCTACTTTTAGTTCTTTAAGGAACTACCATACTGTTTATGCTAGTTTACATTCCCACCAACAGTACAAAAGTGTTCCCTTTTCACTGCATCCATGCCAGCATCTCTTATTTTTGTTTTTTATTTATGACCATTCTTGCAGGAGTAGGGTGTAAACCCAGGATTAATAATCTCTAAGGCATTCTCGTTACTTTTCACTTGTGCATTTCTAACTACTTTGAGGTCCACTACAGAGAAATTACAGACAGAGGGTACCCAGGTATGGGTCATGACTCCTCCATATCCTTTGTCCTAGAGGTCAAGTGCATACAGTTCAATTCTCCATTCACATAGAAGCCTTATCCTAAAATACTATTGCAATTCACCATTTAATTTTATGCTTATTGACCCATGATTACATTATATCTGCTTTGTAGAGTTAGTTTCACTGAACACTAGGATATAGCCACATGTTATGTATTTGGCTTCTTTTATTTCTTCCAGTTTTACACGGTAGCATTGGTGGTATGAGATGTAGAATAACTAACTGATAGAGTGTGCCATGGTAAAATGTGTCCTGTGTTGACATAAAGAAGAGCTCATATGATAAGTAAAATCTCAAGTCAGAAATGAATTAAAATGAGACCAGTAATTTGAAATAAATTAAATTTAGAGAAGCAAATATCTCTGGACCATCTACAAATCTTCACTATATTAAGCTGGTGCAAAAGTAATTGCAGTTTTGCCATTCCTTTTAATGTGTGTTTTCTTTATTCATCACTATGACTTGGCAAAATGATATATGTCTTCCTCCCAAAGGGCCCAACATTTCTTATTTATCTTTGTATCTCCAGTTGAGTACCTTGCACATTATTCTGAACACTGTGACTCATTGAAGGACTTGTTCTGACAAAAGAGAAAAAGTCAGTGTTCAGCTGTCAGTACTCTGAGGAATAGACTTAGCTGTAGAAAACCACCTTGGTCAAGATCATGTCCCTTTCATGGGTTCCTCATCCAGTGAATAGTCAATAAAAAGGTATAAATCCCTGATCATTTTGCTTCAACTTGAGGGAACTCTAAGGGCAGACTTAGCTTTAGAGCTCCCTGTGGTATTATCTGAAGCTGTCACTGGGTGTGCAATGCTTTTTAATTTTCCCCATGACTAAGCTTTTTTCCTTACTCTTTCTTGTACAGTTGTTAATAACAAAACACTGCTTACTGATCTCCATGAGACACTCCATCTCAGAGTCTACTTCCTGAAGAACTCAACAAGTAACAACTGGTACTAGGAACGATCCAAAGAAGCAGGAGATTCATAGGGATTTTGAAAATATGCTTATTCACCATCTGGCTAGCAATAGGAACCTAATATTTAATTTGATGGGTTCAGATAGACTCTGGTACAAAATTGCAGTCTAGTTGTTAAAACTTCCACTAGTGTGTATTGGAATGGTGTATAGTGGTGGGAAAGAATGCACTGGCTGGTGCGTTATGTCAATGGTTTGATAAACATGAAAAAAAAAAGCAGTTAATTATAAGGTCAATGGAATTGAGTGGTTCTTGCTAAGCTAAATTGACACTTTAGAAAATAACAAGTGGAAAACAATTATTCACCAACTGAAAGCTAATATAAATATCGGAGGGCCTCTTTGGTAGCATACAGGGAAGTTCTCATCTCCTGTAGAAGGAGGGCATGCAATACTGAGGACCAGAAACTGAGGATTAGAGACTTAATCTTTAGAATAACTGAGCTAGAAAAAGTGTAAGTGCCCTAACAGAAAAGGCTTACTATAAAGGTCAGGGGCCTTGCTGGGGAGGAGTGATGCCATAAGACATGCTCTAACACATGGCATAGAGACATTTGGGTTGACACTGCCTGAATTTTGAATCCATAATTTCCCCTAAAGTATCTGAGCCTCAAGAAATGGTCCACCTCTCCTCATCAAAGTCTAGGTCTCTCCCTTCCCCTGGAGGCAATACAGAGCCTCTTTCACAGAAGACATTTGCACGGTCCCCCCGCAACTACCATATGGCTCCACATCCTTTATTAGCTACTTAGTCTATTACTAGTGTTAAGTCACAGAATAACCAAGCAAGGACCTATTGGGGCTGATAAGGCATAAAAATGACTATACCCTAAATAAGGTTAAGGACCTAGCAAAAGCCAGAGAGTACATATGGGAGTAGATTTTCCAGGTGTTTAATCAAAGGGACTGGAACATAGTTTGATAAGAGAGTGTGTGATTTGGGAATATTTGGCCAAGATACGGGATTTACTACTTTGGAGAGAACTCCAGAAGATGGTGCAAACTCATTAATAGAATGGCTCCTAGACAAAAAAATGATGGACTACATTAAGTGAAGCTGAATGCTAGAATTGCCACAGCAGATGATGGGAGATGGGATTAAAATGCTTGGGGAAGTGGGCATGCAAGAATGTGTGTGTGTGTGTGTATATGTGTGTGTGTGTGTATATATATCTCCTATGTCCAGCATATACTATGTCCAGCTAAAAGACCCTCCAGATGATTATGAGTGACCATGGGACTTAAAATTTAAGATGATCATAAGGAATTCTCTGATGAACAAGGCACAAGCATTACTCAGAAATTCAGTGGCAATTATCTGAGATCAGGTGTGACAGTGGCCTATAGCAATTGTCCACTTTCTATACCTGAGCCAGAGTTCAAACCAAACCTTACTATCTGAAGAAGAGGCAGGATTACCAAGAGGGAAGATCTTGCACTGCTTTGACAAATAAACATGGTAATAATTTCTCCAACTATTTCCAAAGGTAACTATACTCGTTTACTCAGATAAATGTGCATTGGGAAAAGTGCAATATTCATACCTTCAAAGAATTACTAAACATACCAATCATGGCCCTACTGTTTGAGTATGGACATACAGGGTCGGTCAAGTACTAAACAGAGTTCAGGCCAATAAACATATCCAATGGATTCATTGAGTCCATGTGTATGAATGGTGGTTATTTATCAACTCTCCCTATGTATAACTGATATAGACATATTTGGTAATTGGGCTAACCTTCATTTACATTAAGTTCCTGTAATTGGGATAAGAGCTCATAACGGGGAAGGCCAAGTAGAAGCCTCTAAAATTTTCTCCCTCCAAAATAGCAAATAAAAAAATACTATATTTCCAGGCAGATGGTGGAAATAAATACTAGTCTTAAAAATTTAAAAGATGCAAAGTTGGTTGTCAGTCATATCTCCATTTAATTTATCAAACATAACTAACAGTAGTTCAATTTGCATATAGTACTGTGCTTAAAGTATCTTTGTTAGAGCACATTAGAAGAATATTAGGTACATCCTATGAGACTATTGATTTATGGATATTTTCATTTCTGATTCTATAAATAAAGAAGTAAAAGTTGGCATTTGATGAAACAGAGAATAAGTTACATTTAGAGTCCTGCCCCAGGACTATGTTAACTCTTTATCCTCTGTCATAATATGATACGAAGGGAACTTGACATCTGGTTATCCTGAAAATCATCAAACTTATTTTTCTGATGACAGACATCATGTTAATTAGACCTATGGAGCAAAACGTGATTAGTTCATTAGGGGCCTTGATAAGACATACCCACTCCAAAGAAGGGAGGATAAAATGAACGAAAATTCAGAGGTCTGCCGAATACATCAAATTTGTAAGGAGTACAGTGGTTTGTAACATTTCACAAAGAAGAAAGCACAATGTCCGGTAGGCTATCAGTTTTGAGTTGACCCATGACCCTGACCCAGCAGAGTATTTATAGTACTATAGGTGGGAAAAAATACTCTGTAGAGTTTATGGCAAGTCCTAAAAACAAAAATCACAAAACCGACCTTTAGGATTCTGGGATAAGGTGATACCTTCTACAAGTACATACTATTTGACAATTAAATACTATTTGAAAATCAATTCCTGAAGAGCTACTGAGCCCTGGTAAAGTTGGAAAACCTGACCATGGGATAACAAGTGGTTATGAGCTGCATTTTGTCAGACCTACCAGGTCATAAGATTTAGCAGACCCAGCAATAGTCCATTCATTGGAATAATGGAAGTGACACATCCATGATAAAGTATAAGTAAGAAAAGATTATAAGCAAACTGCGTGAGCGGGTAGCCCAGACAACCATTTTATTCACCACTGTTGTAATAATGCCCTTCCCCAGGTGACCCATATGGCCTTATGAGGCAACTTTTATTATCAGATGAAGGTGAAAGAAAAATATCCAGTTTGGATTATGGATTGATAGTCCAAGTATGTGTTTACAAGTTAAAAATGTTTGGCACTGGGGGGTGGCTTTGATAGAAAAAAGCAATAGAAAAACATTCCAATTGGCAAAATTTTGGAGGGTGCACGTGGCCCTCTACTTTGTGTGGAAAGAGAACCGACTGAGGTTATAGTCACTCTCACGAGCAATGGTGAATGGCTCAGCTGGCTGGACATAACTGAAAGAGGAAAGACTGAAATATTAGAAACAAGTGGACCAGGATTAAAGGTGAGTGGATGGATATATGATAGTGAACAAAAAGTTTAAAAGTCTTTCTATTACATGCTGATGCTTTCCAAAGATCATAAGAGCAGTATCTTCCATTGAAATGGCACAATAAAAAAAGTAGATAAAGTAAGCTAACCAGCTGTTGCTTGTCAGATTTGGTCATTAAGCAGCCCAGTTTTGACACCATCCATCCCCTACTTCTGGCCGTAGTGTTAGTGATGGAAGATATGTCTGGGCCCAGTAGCATGGGCTTCCATTCACTGATTCCAATCTAGCAAATGCTGGCATCAAATGCCAATCTGCCAGCAACACAGACTAATGCTAAATCTCTGATGTAAAACCATCTCTCAAAGAGATGAACTAGCCACATGGTGGCAAATTGATTACATCTTGCTCCTTTACTCTGAAAGGCTCAGCAATTTATTCTAACAGAAATACGCAGTAATTTGGGGTATGGATTTTCCTTTCTCACCTGTAGAGCCTCAGCATAAGGCTCATAGAATGTCTGATGCAGGAGCACAAGTTCCCACATATCATTTTATGAGATCAGGGCAGTGCATTTTATATCAAAGAAGAAGAAGGAGTAGGCTAATTCCTATGAGAACTACTATAGTCGTATCACATATCAAACTACCCAGATACTGCAGCCTGATAGAACACTGGAAGTCCCTATTAAAGGGACAGCTGAAGGTCCAGCTATCATAGGTATACATTCCACGGGATGCCCTAATCATCATCCTAAACTTTAAACGTCATTTCAGTGCCTCTTTGACACACCAACCCACAACACAAATACTAGCTACTCAACCAACGTTTGTTGAAATGCACATAGGTAAAGTTCTCTCATAATCTGATACTGATATACTCTGTAGCAAACATTATGCCTGACTTCCCAGTATGCATCCCTCCCATACCAGTGATCCAGTTAGACCATCAGAGTTAGTCCACTCTGTATCCCTCCCATATCAATGATTCATTTAGACCATCAGAGTTAGTCCACTCCCTTTGCTCTGACAATCTATTCTCAGCCCCAACAACTTCCTGTGAAGCAGTTCACTGTGCACTGGCATCAATTCTGGGGGCTATGGGGGAAAGGGATTGTGAACACCTCATCTGGTACACGTTGAGGTGGACCAATTTCTATCACTTGCATGAGTCTGATGAGACAGAGCACTCACATACAGCAAGTTAAGTGAAACAAGTTTATTAATTACAAAAAACCCCAGCAAGTTACATTAGAAACCTAGGATTGATGATGTGCTGGTTCCCCAAAGTTCAGGAAAGTTGCATAGAAAAGATGGAATCTCATCTGCATGGGCTCCACTTGCACTGCAGCTAAGAGACTCGGGAAAGCACCCTGCTCTTGGTTTTATACTCTAGAGTAGCATGATACACTATGATAAAGGATTTCAGGGACTGGAACAGAGCCTGGGCTATTCTACCAGTTCCCCCTCACCTCAGGATGTTGCATTCCCAGAACATTCTACAGTTTTTCTTGACAACTACCAGGGAGAAAGGGATGAGAACTATATTGGTCCAAGGCCACCCAGAGATCTGTCCTGAATTCTGACCTTCATCAGTATCATCTTACTTTAATCACACTATTCTTTTACCTGTAATTCTACTGTAGCCTCTTGTCTTTGCTTCTGCACTTGCCTCCTACAGTCTATTCTCTGCAGGCAGAACGAACTTTTTTTTCAAAATGTAAATCAGATCATACCTGTCTATTCTGCAATGCCCTCCTATCTCCTTTAGAGTAAAATAAAGCATCCTTACCAAGACCTGTAAGACCCTTCACAATCTCTTCTTCTTGCTGACTTTCTGAGCTCAGCTCCTTACATACTCTATTTTCTCATTGTTTTTTAGCCACTTGGCCTTCCACAATGTTTCCGGGACATACCAAGCTCATTCCTGTCCTAAGGCTTTGGACTTGTTATTCTCCCTGTATAAAAACAGCTTTCCTCAAATATTCAATGGCTCCCTCCCCCATTTTACTAAGGTCTTTACTTAAAAGTCCCTCTCTCAAAGAGTCCTTCTCTGACACCTGCCCAACTTAAAATCCCTTCCTGGTATTACATTTATTCTTTTTTTAATCTTGTACTCTACTTTGATTTTGTTCATAGAATTTGTCATAATATGACATTATACTTTTTTGTCCATTTATGTATTTTCAATTTATCCAATTGGAGTATAAGCTGCATGACTGCAAGTGTTTTATTTAGTTTAATGCTGTATTAAAAGTGCCTAGAGCTATGTTTTGCACATTGTATGAGCTCACTCAATGTTTGTTAAATAGATAAGCCACTCAGGAATCATGGTACAGCTCTGGTCTGTGACATGTGGGAGGAAGTGTTTTAAGATTTTTCTGAAAAAGCTTCACCATACCTAAGGTAGACCCACAGGAAGAAACAATGATCCCTCTTTTTCCTCTAGATGCAGTTATGTTAAAATTATGAGACCTAGGATTTCAGCAGTCATGATTGAACCAGGTCTAAGAGGAAATCTACACAAAGACCAAAGAAAGTGGAGAGGTGGAAAGAACTTGTGTCCTTGATTATATCACTGAGCTGCTGACTCATCTCTACTCATCCCTACTATGGGTATATAAGTGTAAATATCTAATTGCTTAGGTCAGTGTTCTTTGGGATATCATTTCATTTATGGTTTCATTCCTCACAGCCAAAAGTAATCTGATGGATACATGAACATTTTCCAGCCCTTCCTACTGCACAATTCCATCTCACTCTTTAAACACATTAAAACTCCAAATGTCCACCCAACTGTCCATCTGTGCTTTAATTCAGGTATTCTCTCAACCTCTTGCTTCTACACATGTAACATTCTATTCAGTCCTAATATTCCTTTTTGTGGCCCAACTCCAAAGTCCTCTGTGTCATGGCTTCCCAGCACATTGCTGCTGCATTATAGTCAACCTTCCTGCTGCAGTCCTACAACTCATTGCTTATTTTCCTCCTGGCTCCTGTTAACTCAGGCTTCACACTACAGTAATTTTCTCCCATTCCCACCTTTATCCATTCATTTATGCTTCATTCAACAATATTTATTATTTATTGCCAGGCTCTATCCATGTGTTAGTAAACAAAACATATCAAAGTCTCTGTCCTATATTCAAATGTGTGTTTGCATATATATATATATATACACACACACATTTGAGAGAGATATATACTATACAAAGATATAATATATTGAGATATATTTTATATATTGAGATACACAAACAATATATAGATATATAATACAGATATATTATAAAAAGTAAACTTTTTGTTTTTTTCACTAATTCATAGACTATGTCATCGACTAACTGTAACTGGCAAGCTTATCAAGAAGACAAAACATATTTTAAAGAAGTTGTATGACATTATATTTGAAAGAAGTTGCATGTATGAGGAAAATTTATCATAATGTTATTTTAAATTTTTGTTTACATAAAGTCAAGCTCGTATGTGCTACTTTGTCCAGAGCCAGTAATGGATACAACTCCATATTAAAGTCACTCTGCACAAACTAGTTCTATCAGATATATTATGCTAGTTTGAAGTTGTTGCAAACTAGTTTATTGCAATGAGATATAAATTCTGTAGGTAGTCGTTACTAAATTTTTAGCAAAACTCCACAAACTGAACATAGATGATTGACAGATGCATCTTGATACAGATAGAAATATAAATGATCTACATAGATATACACACATATGTATTTGTGCATTATATCAAGATTTATTGAGTACTTAGACTATAGGTAGGTGCTACTCTAAGTGAAAGGGGTACAGTGGTAAACAAAACAAAGTCCATTCCTTCATAAAGCTCTTACTCTATTCAGGATGAAAGACAATAAATATATAAACAAGTAGTTTAGGAGATTAATGAATTGGTAGGGGTGCTACTTTCGTTAATGTGGTCAGGGAATTAGTATAAGAAGATGATATTCAAACTTGGGCCTATTCGTTGAAAATAATTCAGGGACATGAATATCTTAGAGTGAGTCCAAAAAACACAGAATTCATTTACAGGTATCATCATATTGAGGAAGCTTTAACTGTAAAAGTGCTTTCAAATTAAGTAAATATACTGTCAAATTTACCCCTAATTGTGTTTTTCAAGAAAGTTCATCCTTAGAATATGATTATAAAATTCTCAGTAAAACCTGTTGCTCTCATTTCCTATTGTTCTTTTGTAGTAGACACTATTTTGTATATTTTGATGATGATCCAACCTCTACCCTCTATGGCCTCTTTTTCAGAGGTGTCCATGTGACACAGCTCTGACCAATAAAATATTAACAAAAGCAAACTGGATGTGGCTTCCTGGAAGCCTTTTACTTTTTCTGATTAAGCAGCTTTTTCTCCTTTGCTCTGTGCTCTATTTTAGGTAGATGACTAAAGCTCCAAGAAGCACGGGAAAAAGCTATGAGAATCCTACTGATTCTGGGTATTGCTGGGTTGAAGAACCAGCACCAGTAGTTGATGACCTTCAGATTTCATATTATGTATAAAAATGTATTTACACTATTATTGCCTGAGTGTTCTATTGCTTGCAACCGAAAACATTTCTAACTGATACAAGCATGGGCTGCATTCAGACATGCACATATTTTCTTATGACTTCTATTCATTCCTCCTTGGTTACACCCTCTCTTCAATCAAGCAGTTTATTCTTCAGTGACAAGAAACTAAATCTTAGGGGAAAGTAATTAACTTTACACTTCTCTTGCACACTCACATTTGCTAGTGCTGCTGCTTTATGAATGGTTTCTAAAATTCTATTTGTTAAAATATTCCTTTGTGTTATTTCTACAAAGAAAATAATAAGCATCATGCTTATTTTATTTTTTTATGGGTGTAGTGTTGACTAACTCTTAGAACTCATACATACAACTTTATAATCTTTCAGAATTGGAGTTTGGAAAAACCTTTCTCCAGAGTTCACGAAATAATGCCTTTGGTTGGGTTTCCCATCTTTGTTGAAAAAATTCTATTTTCCTACAACTTGTTGTACAGGAAGGATGACTGAGTCTAGAAAGAAAAGAGGGAGGTGAGTCATCCTTTCCATCCCTACACAGAGTAAATAAGTCACTGAATTAAGCATTTTTTTTTTTTTTTTTTTTATTATACTTTAAGTTCTAGGGTACATGTGCATACCGTGCAGGTTACATATGTATACATGTGCCATGTTGGTGTGCTGCACCCATCAACTCGTCAGCACCCATCAATTCATCATTTATATCAGGTATAACTCCCCAATGCAATCCCTCCCCCCTCCCCATGATAGGCCCCAGTGTGTGATGTTCCCCTTCCCGAGTCCAAGTGAGCTCATTGTTCAGTTCCCACCTATGAGTGAGAACATGCGGTGTTTGGTTTCCTCTTCTTGTGATAATTTGCTAAGAATGATGGTTTCCAGCTGCATCCATGTCTCTACAAAGGACGCAAACTCATCCTTTTTTATGGCTGCATAGTATTCCATGGTGTATATGTGCCACATTTTCTTAATCCAGTCTGTCACTGATGGACATTTGGGTTGATTCCAAGTCTTTGCTATTGTGAATAGTGCCGCAATAAACATACGTGTGCATGTGTCTTTGTAGTAGCATAATTTATAATCCTTTGGGTATATACCCAGTAGTGGGATGGCTGGGTCATATGGTACATCTAGTTCTAGATCCTTGAGGAATCGCCATACTGTTTTCCATAATGGTTGAACTAGTTTACAATCCCACCAACAGTGTAAAAGTGTTCCTATTTCTCCACATCCTCTCCAACACCTATTGTTTCCTGATTTTTTAATGATTGCCATTCTAACTGGTGTGAGATGGTATCTCATTGTGGTTTTGATTTGCATTTCTCTGATGGCCAGTGATGATGAGCATTTTTTCATGTGTCTGTTGGCTGTATGAATGTCTTCTTTTGAGAAATGTCTGTTCATATCCTTTCCCCACTTTTGGATGGGGTTGTTTGTTTTTTTCTTGTATATTTGCTTGAGTTCTTTGTAGATTCTGGAAATTAGCCCTTTGTCAGATGAGTAGATTGCAAAAATTTTCTCCCATTCTGTAGGTTGCCTGTTCACTCTGATGGTAGTTTCTTTTGCTGTGCAGAAGCTCTTTAGTTTAATGAGATCCCATTTGTCAATTTTGGCTTTTGCTGCCGTTGCTTTTGGTGTTTTAGACATGAAGTCCTTGCCCATGCCTATGTCCTGAATGGTACTACCTAGATTTTCTTCTAGGGTTTTTATGGTATTAGGTCTAACATTTAAGTCTCTAATCCATCTTGAATTAATCTTCGTATAAGGAGTAAGGAAAGGATCCAGTTTCAGCTTTCTACTTATGGCTAGCCAACTTTCCCAGCACCATTTATTAAATAGGGAATCCTTTCCCCATTTCTTGTTTTTCTCAGGTTTGTCAAATATCAGATGGTTGTAGATGTGTGGCATTATTTCTGAAGGCTCCGTTCTGTTCCATTGGTCTATATCTCTGTTTTGGTACCAGTACCATGCTGTTTTGGTTACTGTAGCCTTGTAGTATAGTTTGAAGTCAGGTAGCGTGACGCCTCCGGCTTTGTCCTTTTGACTTAGGATTGTCTTGGCAATACGGGCTCTTTTTTGGTTCCATATGAACTTTAAAGCAGTTTTTTCCAATTCGGTGAAGAAACTCATTGGTAGCTTGATGGGGATGGCATTGAATCTATAAATTACCTTGGGCAGTATGGCCATTTTCACAATATTGATTCTGCCTATCCATGAGCATGGTATGTTCTTCCATTTGTTTGTGTCCTCTTTGATTTCACTGAGCAGTGGTTTGTAGTTCTCCTTGAAGAGGTCCTTTACATCCCTTGTAAGTTGGATTCCTAGGTATTTTATTCTCTTTGAAGCAATTGTGAATGGAAGTTCATTCCTGATTTGGCTCTCTGCTTGTCTGTTACTGGTGTATAAGAATGCTTGTGATTTTTGCACATTAATTTTGTATCCTGAGACTTTGCTGAAGTTGCTTATCAGCTTAAGAAGATTTTGGGCTGAGATGATGGGGTTTTCTAAATACACAATCATGTCATCTGCAAACAGGGACAATTTGACTTCCTCTTTTCCTAACTGAATACCCTTGATTTCTTTCTCTTGCCTGATTGCCCTAGCCAGAACTTCCAACACTATGTTGAATAGGAGTGGTGAGAGAGGGCATCCCTGTCTTGTGCCAGTTTTCAAAGGGAATTTTTCCAGTTTTTGCCCATTCAGTATGATATTAGCTGTGGGTTTGTCATAAATAGCTCTTATTATTTTGAGGTACGTTCCATCAATACCGAATTTGTTGAGCGTTTTTAGCATGAAGGGCTGTTGAATTTTGTCAAAAGCCTTTTCTGCATCTATTGAGATAATCATGTGGTTCTTGTCTTTGGTTCTGTTGATATGCTGGATTACGTTGATTGATTTGCGAATGTTGAACCAGCCTTGCATCCCAGGGATGAAGCCCACTTGATCATGGTGGATAAGCTTTTTGATGTGCTGCTGAATCCGGTTTGCCAGTATTTTATTGAGGATTTTTGCATCGATGTTCATCAGGGAGATTGGTCTAAAATTCTCTTTTTTTGTTGTGTCTCTGCCAGGCTTTGGTATCAGGATGATGCTGGCCTCATAAAATGAGTTAGGGAGGATTCCCTCTTTTTCTATTGATTGGAATAGTTTCAGAAGGAATGGTACCAGCTCCTCCTTGTACCTCTGGTAGAATTCAGCTGTGAATCCATCTGGTCCTGGGCTTTTTTTGGTGGGCAGGCTATTAATTGTTGCCTCAATTTCAGAGGCTGCTATTGGTCTATTCAGGGATTCAACTTCTTCCTGGTTTAGTCTTGGAAGAGTGTACGTGTCCAGGAAATTATCCATTTCTTCTAGATTTTCTAGTTGCTTTGCGTAGAGGTGTTTATAGTATTCTCTGATGGTAGTTTGTATTTCTGTGGGGTCGGTGGTGATATCCCCTTTATCATTTTTTATTGCGTCTATTTGATTCCTCTCTCTTTTCTTCTTTATTAATCTTGCTAGCGGTCTGTCAATTTTGTTGATCTTTTCAAAAAACCAACTCCTGGATTCATTGATTTTTTGGAGGGTTTTTTGTGTCTCTATCTCCTTCAGTTCTGCTCTGATCTTAGTTATTTCTTGCCTTCTGCTAGCTTTTGAATGCATTTGCTCTTGCCTCTCTAGTTCTTTTAATTGTGATGTTAGAGTGTCAATTTTAGATCTTTCCTGCTTTCTCTTGTGGGCACTTAGTGCTATAAATTTCCCTCTACATACTGCTTTAAATGTGTCCCAGAGATTCTGGTATGTTGTATCTTTGTTCTCATTGGATTCAAAGAACATCTTTATTTCTGCTTTCATTTCGTTATGTACCCAGTAGTCATTCAGGAGCAGGTTGTTCAGTTTCCATGTAGTTGAGCGGTTTTGATTGAATTTCTTAGTCCTGAGTTCTAGTTTGATTGCACTGTGGTCAGAGAGACAGTTTGTTATAATTTCTGTTCTTTTACATTTGCTGAGGAGTGCTTTACTTCCAATTATGTGGTCAATTTTGGAATAAGTGTGATGTGGTGCTGAGAAGAATGTATATTCTGTTGACTTGGGGTGGAGAGTTCTATAGATGTCTATTAGGTCCGCTTGGTGCAGAGATGAGTTCAATTCCTGGATATCCTTGTTAACTTTCTGTCTCGTTGATCTGTCTAATGTTGACAGTGGAGTGTTGAAGTCTCCCATTATTATTGTATGGGAGTCTAAGTCTCTTTGTAAGTCTCTAAGGACTTGCTTTATGAATCTGGGTGCTCCTGTATTAGGTGCATATATATTTAGGATAGTTAGCTCTTCCTGTTGGATTGATCCCTTTACCATTATGTAATGGCCTTCTTTGTCTCTTTTGATCTTTGATGGTTTAAAGTCTGTTTTATCAGAGACTAGGATTGCAACCCCTGCTTTTTTTTGTTCTCCATTTGCTTGGTAGATCTTCCTCCATCCTTTTATTTTGAGCCTATGTATGTCTCTGCATGTGAGATGGGTCTCCTGAAGACAGCAGACTGATGGGTCTTGACTCTTTATCCAGTTTGCCAGTCTGTGTCTTTTAATTGGAGCATTTAGTCCATTTACATTTAAGGTTAATATTGTTATGTGTGATCTTGATCCTGCCATTATGATATTAACTGGTTATTTTGCTCATTAGTTGATGCAGTTTCTTCCTAGGCTCGATGGTCTTTACATTTTGGCATGTTTTTGCAGTGGCTGGTACCAGTTGTTCCTTTCCATGTTTAGGGCTTCCTTCAGGGTCTCTTGTAAGGCAGGCCTGGTGGTGACAAAATCTCTAAGCATTTGCTTATCTGTAAAGAATTTTATTTCTCCTTCACTGATGAAACTTAGTTTGGCTGGATATGAAATTCTGGGTTTAAAATTCTTTTCTTTAAGAACGTTGAATATTGGCCCCCACTCTCTTCTGGCTTGGAGAGTTTCTGCCGAGAGATCTGCTGTCAGTCTGATGGGCTTCCCTTTGTGGGTAACCCGACCTTTCTCTCTGGCTGCCCTTAGGATTTTTTCCTTCATTTCAACTTTGGTGAATCTGGCAATTATGTGTCTTGGAGTTGCTCTTCTGGAGGAGTATCTTTGTGGCGTTCTCTGTATTTCCTGAATTTGAATGTTGGCCTGGCCTGCTAGGTTGGGGAAGTTCTCCTGGATGATATCCTGTAGAGTGTTTTCCAATTTGGTTCCATTTTCCCCCTCACTTTCAGGCACCCCAATCAGCCGTAGATTTGGTCTTTTGACATAATCCCATACTTCTTGCAGGCTTTGTTCATTTCTTTTTCTTCTTTTTTCTTTTGGTTTCTCTTCTCGCTTCATTTCATTCATTTGATCCTCAATCGCTGATACTCTTTCTTCCAGTTGATCGAGTCGGTTACTGAAGCTTGTGCATTTGTCACGTATTTCTCGTGTCATGGTTTTCACCTCTGTCATTTCGTTTATGACCTTCTCTGCCTTAATTAGTCTAGCTGTCAATTCTTCCACTTTTTTTTCAAGATTTTTAGTTTCTTTGCGCTGGGTACGTAATTCCTCCTTTAGCTCTGAGAGGTTTGATGGACTGAAGCCTTCTTCTCTCATCTCATCAAAATCATTCTCTGACCAGCTTTGATCCGTTGCTGGCGATGGGCTGTGCTCCTTTGCAGGAGGAGATGCGCTCTTATTTTTTGAATTTCCAGCTTTTCTGCCCTGCTTTTTCCCCATCTTTGTGGTTTTATCTGTCACTGGTCTTTGATGATGGTGACGTACTGATGGGGTTTTGATATAGGTGTCCTTCCTGTTTGATAGGTTTCCTTCTGACTGTCAGGACCCTCAGCTATAGGTCTGTTGGAGATTGCTTGAGGTCCACTCCAGACCCTGTTTGCCTGGGTATCAGCAGCAGAGGTTGCAGAAGATAGAATATTGCTGAACAGCGAGTGCACCTGTCTGATTCTTGCTTTGGAAGCTTCCTCTCGGGGTGTACTCCACCCTGTGAGGTGTGGGGTGTTAGACTGCCCCTAGTGGGGGATGTCTCCCAGTTAGGCTACTCAGGGGTCAGTGACCCACTTGAGCAGGCAGACTGCCCCTTCTCAGATCTCAACCTCCGTGTTGGGAGATCCACTGCTCTCTTCAAAGCTGTCAGACAGAGTCGTTCGCGTTTCACAGGCTTCTACTCCTTTAGCTGAGCCCTGTCCCCAGAGGCGCAGTCTACAGAGACAGGCAAGTTTCCTTGAGCTGCTGTGAGCTCCACCCAGTTCCAGCTTCCCAGCGGCTTTAGTTACCTACTTAGGCCTCAGCGATGGCGGGCGCCCCTCCCCCAGCCTCGCTGCTGCCTTGCGGTTAGATTGCCGCAGACTGCTGTGTTAGCAAGGAGAGAGGCTCCGTGGGCGTGGGACCCTCCCGGCCAGGTGTGGGATACAATCTCCGGTGTGCCGGTGTTACAGCGCAGTATTGGGGTGGGAGTTACCCGATTTTCCAGGTGTTGTGTGTCTCAGTTCCCCTGGCTAGGAAAAGGGACTCCCTTCCCCCTCGCGCTTCCCAGGTGAGGCGATGCCTCGCCCTGCTTCAGCTCTCGCTGGTCGGGCTGCAGCAGCTGACCAGCACCGATTGTCCGGCACTCCCGAGTGAGATGACCCCAGTACCTCAGTTGAAAATGCAGAAATCGCTGGTCTTCTGTGTCGCTCGCGCTGGGAGATGGAGACTGAAGCTGCTCCTATTCGGCCATCTTGCTCCGCCCCCTCAATAAATCACCATTTGAATTAAGCATTTTTATTTGGTATTCCCAAAGCATTGACTTTCTTGGGGTTTTTTTTAAATTTACATTTTTAAATAAAATTAAATAACAAATTATATTAAAAATACATCCACTTAATCTGTTATATTATTTGGGAAAAAAACTTAAAATATTCCTAATTTTGTCAGATATAACTATTTTATATTTCTTCTTCAGAGAGACTATTGTTAACAAAGATTACTAAATCCAAAAGTTTCAAACGTGTTTCTGTATTTAAGTTTGTTAAAGTAGGAGGAAACTCAAGGGTGAGAGAATAAATACATTGGTGAGTCTGTGATCTAAGGTCAAACATTTTTCTTTCTTTTTTGTTTTTTCTTAACCTCAGACAAATAGTTTCACCCTCCATTCAACTTGTGCTAAACATGGCCATTTTGATTTGTCTTCTACCAGATGTACTCATGTAATGACTTATTTATTACAAACCTAGAAAAATGCTATGCCAGCTTCTGTGGAAGAAATTTAAAATATATGTGTATGTGTGTATATATTTGTGTGCATGTGTGTGTATACACATATATGTATAGTCACTTCTTTTAGGTATTTTACAGTCTAGAGAGTGAATAAAGTCTATGTAAGGAATTCTATGCTCTGTTTCTCTCTTTTGTGAGTGGTACTTACCAGAATAACTGTAGGAAATCATAAAGATCCCTTCCTATCAGGTGATCAGGAAAGACTTCAGGGAGTGGGTGTGTTTTGAGCTTTGATCTTGACACTTTTGAAGTCAATAAGAGCATGAATTCTTGAATAAGATTGCTTCTGTCCAAACTTCAGCTTATCTAGAAAATGTGCTTATGTATCTTTAGACACAATAATATCTACTTTATAGATCTCATTAAATACTTTAAAAAAGTTAATATGTGGGAAAGCTCAGAATAGTGTCTTTTATACTGTATGTGCTTCAAAATGTTAGCTATCATTTTAGTAGATGTAAAGATATGGTGAGAAATCCAGAAAGAGAAACCCTGTCAAGCAAGGGATATCTGCAAGAACACATATCTTCATGAAGGCTAAGTTGACTTACTGTATTGGTTTCCTAGGAATGTCACAACTCATTACCACAAATTGGATGACTTAAAACAAGAGACATTTATTCTCTCACATTTCTGAAAGCTATATGTCCTAAATCAAGGCATCAGCAGGGCCGCACTATATCCAAAGGCTTTAGTGGAGGATCCTTCTTTGCCTCTTCCAGCTTCTAGTGACTCCTGGCATTCCTTGGTTTGGGTAACTCCAATCTCTTTCTCTAGCTTCACCTGGCTGTCTCTTCTGTGTCTTTCCCCACTTTCTTCACTTATAAGAACACTGGTCATTGGATGTAGAGTTCACCATAATTCAGAACATCTTCATCTCAAGATCTTTAACGTAATTACATCTGCAAAGATCCCATTTACAAATAACTTCATATTAATAGGTCGCAGGTTGACATACCTTTTAGGAGGCCACTATTCAAAATAACACTTTTTATTTTTGGAATTAAAAAGTACATAAAGAGAAACTTTGAAATATAATTAGAATATAAAAAGTAGCTTTCAATACCTAAGGACAAACCTAATAATTCATTTTACAGACAGTGGTAAACCATTGAAAATTTGAGTGACAAGAAGAGGACTATGGTTTAAAAAGATTAATCTAGTTGCAAAAGGCAGAATTTGCTGAACAGGGAAGACACTGGAGACAAAAGACCAGTAGGAGATATGTGTGGAAGATCATGGAGAAGGTAAGACATGGTCCAGTGTCATGATGCTAGACCAGTGTCATGATGCTAGAAATGAGAAAAATATAATGAAGCAGGATTTTAATAACTGAGTTTAAAAAATGAATGTGAGTGGTTAAGGATATGGGATAAGTTAAGGGTGCCTCTCAGAATTAAGTCCAGAAAGGAAGTTGTTTTTGGGGAAAGTGATATTTTTGTGTGTTGGAGATCCAGGACATATGCCAATAAATCATATACATATATATCTCAAGTCTATATATATGTATGTATACATATATATAGACTTGAGATATATATGTATATGATATACATATATATATAGAGAGAGAGAGAGAGAAGGAAACTAATTTTAATCTCATTGTTTCAAGTATCAAAATTATGAAAATTCAGTATTTTGAGAAACACTAAATTAGAGACAGTCCTCTGAGTATACACTTGCTGGTAAGGGTTCTTCATGCAAAACTTCCTGTAATTAAAAATTACGATAGTTGAAACAATGATATTAAGTGCTTACAGCCAGCCAGGCTCGGTGGCTCACGTCTGTAATCCCAGTACTTTGGGAGGCCAAGGCGGGCGGATCACGAGGTCAGGAGATCGAGACCTTCCTGGCTAACACGGTGAAATCCCGTCTCTGTTAAAAATACAAAAAATTAGCCAGGCATGGTGGCAGGTGCCTGTAGTCCCAGCTACTCGGGAGGCTGAGATAGGAGAATGGCATGAACCTGGGAGGTGGAGCTTGCAGTGAGCCAACATTGCGCCACTGCCTCCAGCCTGGGTGACAAGCAAGACTCCATCTCAAAAAAAAAAAAAAAAAAAAAAAAAAGAACTTACAGCCCAGAGGTTTTGAGACACTATCCAGAGATAGTCCTTAAAATGCCACATATAGTAATGTTGTTATTTGGGAACCTAGGTAATACAGTAGAGAAACTAAACTAAACTCCTATTCAACCATACAGTCAAAAGTCAAGTTGTTATATATAACAACTTGCCTCTCTATATTTAGAAGACAGATGGCCTGATTTTATTCAATCAGCTTTGTTACTGAGCTGTCATTACTTCAATTTACTGTGGTATCCGGTTATCTGGGCAAAAGTATTCTTTCAACGTTTTCGGTCATTTCAATCTACCATCTTGATATAGGTCAAACCAGACCAAAACTAAAAGAATTGTTTTTGTGTCCACTTCACCAACGTATATGTTCTTTGGTTTTTGGAGATGGAAAGTGTTGATATAGCATATTAATACGACAGCTGAAACCAACTTCACAAACCCTCTCATATTAATAGCATGAAGATATGCTTTGCCAAGACCATAATGATTCTTTTAATGAAGAAATTCTACTCTCTCATCTGCCACATTGTTTTCAAAAGCTGTATCATTAGAGATTAAAAACATACTATGTAGTGTACAGAGAGAAATGGCAAATAATACATTGGTAATTAAAATAATGTCAACAAGTTGACAAACAAAGGGAAAGAAACTCAGGTAAATATGATCAAAAAGATGTAGAGATACAGGAAGTTTTACATGAGGAACTCTTACCAACAAGTGTATACTCAGAGGACTGTCTCCAATTTACTGTTTCTCAAAATGTGATTCATGGGCCATCACTATCAAAATCAACTTAAGAGCACTATAGAAAAGTAGATAACTGAGCCCTGATACCGGAGATGATAGTGATGATGATGATGATTTTTTTGTGGGATTCCTATCTGCTCTGTAACTGTAGAAACAGTCCCCTAAAGCCCTTAGAGGAAGTCAGTGAAGAAAGAACCCTGGCTACCCTACAGTCACCAGTTGCCTGAAATAGGCAGAGAAGTTGCAATCTCTCCTGTCCTCAGGAGATTCTCCATTGAGGAGAAGCTCAACCTGATGGGACACAAGAACTTCCTTTCAGGACAGTCACCTTCAAAAAGGATTAAGTGAATTTTTCCTACCAAGGCAACCGAATCATTCTAATATGCTTTTCTAATCCACAGCTCATCTGAAATCTGAAATGCTTTCAGCAAATTAGAATTCTACTAACTCTTTGAAGTCGCAAGGAGACACAAAACTGTTTACAGCAAATATATCTTATCTTAGGCAAACATTTGTTGTTAAATCATTTTGTCAAAGTGTGAATTAGATTGCATAAAATAAAGATAAATAAGTTAGCATGTGCATAGAGGGGGCAGTGAAGAGATCTGAAAGGCAACAGGTAACCAACACAGGACGGAAGGGAGAAAATGGGCATTAGAATGAGACATGGATTCAACTCTGAACTCTCAAGATATAGAAAAACAAACTTCATCCTTATGGACCCTTAGTTTCCCAACCTGTGAAATAGAGATTATTATCGTCTCTATCAGGGTTGCTGCAAGGATTAAATGTGACAATATTGTTCTGGCACAGTATAGGTAATCAATGAAAAATGTTCCTTTTTTTCTTTCCTGGGTTTGGGAAAATTTTTTTCCTCAAGGGAGACAAATGGTTCAGAAAGTAGAGAATATGATATAATCCCACTTTTAAAGCTTCACATTTCACTCAAATGTATGGAACACATTTGCAACATGGAGAATGGGGCATGGAGAATTTGCAACATAATGGGAATGATACAACTGAGACTTTGAATATAACCTACTCCCATGCATTAGCATTATGACCTGGATCTTGAGTATTATCCAGCAAATAACATTAAATAGCCAGTTTTACGGAAGAAGTCCTGATTTGGTTGTTTTTGATGGCCAGCTTCACCAATTTTCTTATTCCTTTCACACTTACTTTTTTATATATTGACTTTTAAATCATGCTCCTGATCTAGGATGTCTAATTAGACTCCTTTTCCTCTATGAAGATCAATCGAATTCCTTACTCTGTTCACTCAGTTTTAGCATCTACTCTGTATATCTCCTCAATCTATATAGCTCCCTCTCATAGCAGGGGCAGGGATACTGGTATCAAGTGAAATGCCTTACAACTCAATTTTTCTATAATTTTTATCAATAATCTCAATGTTATCAATGCGCAAGTTGGATATGTTTTCTTATCACTTTAAAGCCTGAAATATTTTTTTCACATGTTTTATGATTTTTTAAAATAAGACTGATTTTATGGAGAAAGGTTTGGGTTTTAGGTTAGTAGATTAACAACAGAGGCATCTCTGTATGCTTCTTGAGATGCCCAGCTTTTCCTCTTGCTTCCAGCCAAATGCAATAGTTGAAATAAAATGTGTTCTCACTTGAGGTCAATAAATCAAATACATGCTTAAGAAAGGTTCAGCTGCTTGTGAATATAATGTGGCAAATGTCTCAAAGGTATTTAAGAGTGGTTTCTAATGTTCTTATATGTGGTTAGGCCATAATTTTAAATATGTATAGCGGTCAACTATTGGCCAACTTAGCCACAAACAAAAAAGGCTAAGAGCTATTAAAATTTGTAATAGGTAACATTGTTTTAGTTTTGTGAGTTACTCATGACTTCCTGAAAGAGTATTGATTGAGCAGAAATCTGAAATATGAGTCAACTCAGATATGGAACTGGGAGTTTTACGCAAAGGGAAGGCAGCATATACAAAGGTCCTAAGATGTGTAGGGCCATAATACATGCTAATTGACCTGCAAGAAGTTGGATGGGGAGGTAGTAACTGAGTACTAACTGGAAAGACAGGCAAGGATAACTAGTATATAAAGGCTTACACTCCATTTAATGGATTTAGGTCTCTCTCTTAAGAGCAAAGGGAAGCCACAAAAAAGTTTAATCAGAAAGTTGACATGATCAGATTTCTATTTTAAAAATACCACTCTTTTGAAAGAGGATTTATTAGAAAGGCAAAAGTAGATAGTGGGAGATCAGATAGAAAGTCTTTTGGGAGTCCATAAACAAGGAGCTAGCATCACTGATGGTGAGAAGAGTCCTATGAGTAGATGTAGGGATAGTGGTGAGAGTCACACTTTAGTTAGAGAGAAGTGACTACATTTTAGAATATTTGTAATAGAATATAACAATAATTTATTACGTTGGAGGAGTGAAAGGGAGAGGGAGCATTCTATGATAACTCTAGAGTTTTGGTTTCTGGCTTGTTCATCTGGTGGATAGTGAATATCTTAGTTATGGTTAAGAGCTTTGACTCTGGTGACACATGTGGGGATAAATGGATGAATCATGGGTAGGTAAACAGGTGGATAGATAGATTTTACATTTCAGATGTTATTATTCCAAACATACTAACAAGAAGGAATATAGTAAGAGCTTGGACAACCTCTTGACAATCTAGGATAAAGGATCTTTATTTTTGGTTGTGGGGAGCTGATATTCCTTTCAGTAAGTCATAACAGATATAAAAAAGATATTGTGCTCAAGTAACATGTTTATGTCCTTTGTGGTTCTTACCAGTAACAACAAATATGATCAAGTATTTGTTTTGCCCATCCATTTCAATGTAATACATTCACAATTCACACCAATACTTGCATGTGTCAGTGAGGCAGTATGATAAAATAATTATCATGTGCTTTTCAGGACAGAATTTACTGATGTGCAAATCCTTATTTTGATATTAGGGCCTTAGAAAACATATGTATTTCTTTGTATAGTAGTTTTCTATAAGAATAAAGAATATAAAACCTACTCTATGAAGTTATTGTGAGAAGTAAATTAGTTAATACATGAAAAATGGATAGAAAAATGCCTGACCTTAGACATACAACTTTTCTACTTAGCATTTCTGCTGAATGTCTTAAGAGAGTCTTGTAGAGATGCTAAGAAAAAATTTGGATCAAACATATTTTATTATAATATATTGCAGTTGAGCTAAAACAAAGCTAGAGGAAGACAGGGTTTCAGAGAGAAAATCACCATTTTCATTTTTGGTATGTTTATTTTTAGCTTGCTATGAGGTATCCAAGTGAACATTGTATACATCTGTGCAGTAAATCATCTGGAGTTTTGAGGTCATCTGGGCTAGAGATACATATGAATGATTGTCAGTATACAGATAGGGGAAAAAACTATTAAGATGGATGAAAATTACCTATGGAGACAGTATACAACAGCATTGAACTTTGAGTTCTCCAGGAAATGAGACTCTGTGGAGGAGATTAACATACTGGCAGTTTATTAGAAAGTGTTCATAGGATCAAAATAAATGAAAAAGAAGGAGGCAGGATTGGGCAGCAGGAGAAAAAAGACTATGGTGAAATATCAACAAAGACTTCAGATGATCCAACAGGGAAACTGAAACCAAGACAAATCTTCAGAATGGTCCAAGTTAAGGGATGTTTTGAGGTCTTTATAGCACTCTGCTGACCAGTCATTAAATGCAGACTGTCCCAATGATTAGGGCTATCTGCCACCAGCATGCCCAGTGACTGCCTGAAAGGGTACTTCCATGATGCTTTTGAGAAGTGCATGACAGTATCCACCACAAATGAAAGAAAAGACTGTAAGGCTGACTCTTGAGAATCTCCCAGCTTTTAAAGGTCCAGAAGATGATGATAAGCCAGAAAAGAAGAATTAGAAGAGGAAGCCCTACAAGTAGAAAAAATGAACAATGTCGGGTAGTAGACACTAAGAAAGAATGTAGTAAAGAATGAAGTACTTCAAAGTATCAAATGTTGCTGAGTTCAAAATTTAAAAATCCACTGTAAAGAGCAAGTTAAATTCAAAGCAAGGAGATTGAATAAAATATTTAAAATTAGAGTGAAAATAAAGAAACTAAAAAATAGAAAAATAATAAAGAATAAAAATGAAACCAATTTTTTTGAAAAAAAATTAACAAAATTGACAAAGTGTGAGCAATACTGACCAAGAAAAAAAGAAGACAAGACTCAAGTAACTTAAATCAAGAAGGAAAGAGGAGATATCACTAATCCTATTGAAATAAAAAGGCTTGTAAGAGAATACTATGAGGAACTACATACCAAGAAATTAGATAATATAGATGAAATGAGAAAATTCCTAGAAAGACACAAACTACCATGACTGACTCAAGAAGAAATTGGATAGCAGATTAGATATATAATAAATAAAATGATTAAATTAGCAATTTGAAATCATTCCACAAAGAAAATCTCAAGACTTAATTGTTTTACTGGTGAATTCTATAAAAAGCTTAAAAAGGAATGAATATAAATCCTTATCAAACTCTTTCAAAACATGGAAGAGAAAGAAACACATTCCTTTTTATTCTCTGAAGTTAGTATTAATCCAATAATAAAACCAGAAAGAATACATTACAAGGAAAAACTTACCATTATTACTTATATATATAGATGCAAATATTGAATCCACCAGCATCTAACCATTTTTACAAATTATGACCAGTTGGGATTTATCCTAGTATTACATGGTTGGTTTAATACTTTAAAAATCAGGCCGGGCGCGGTGGCTCAAGCCTGTAATCCCAGCACTTTGGGAGGCCGAGATGGGCAGATCACGAGGTCAGGAGATCGAGACCATCCTGGTGAACACGGTGAAACCCCGTCTCTACTAAAAAAATACAAAAAACTAGCCAGGCGAGGTGGCGTGCAACTGTAATCCCAGCTACTCGGGAGGCTGAGGTAGGAGAATGGCATGAACCTGGGAGGTGGAGCTTGCAGTGAGCTAAGATCGTGCCACTGCACTCCAGCCTGGGCGACAGAGCGAGACTCCGTCTCAAAACAAACAAACAAACAAACAGAAAAAAATCAATCAGTTTTCACAAAGTATTAATAAAGTAAAAACAAAAACATGATTATTACCATAGTTGCAAAAAAGCGTTTGACAAAATCCAACAGTTTTTAATGTTTTGTTGTTGTTGTTGTTGTTGCTGGTGTTGTTTAAAAAAAAAAAACCTCAACAAATTAGGAATTGAAGAAAACATCCTTAACTTAAAAATGAACATTTATAAAAATCCTACAGTTTCTATCATACTTCCTGGTGAAAAAATGAATGCTATTTCCCATAACATAGCTATACTGAATGTTCTAGTGAGGGTAATTAGGCAAGAAACAAAAGTTAACTAGACTAAAATAAAGTTTTAAATCTATTTCTACTTTCGAATGATGCAATCTTATATGTAGAAAATCTTAAGTAATCCACTGAAAGACAATTATAATTAATAAATGAATTTATCAAAGTTACAATATAAAAGATTGATATAGAAAAATAAATTATATTCCTATATACTAGCAATTTACTATCTAAAAATGAATTAAGAAAATGTTATCTTCAATAGCATCAAAAATAATAAACTATTTAGGGAAATTTTAACAAAAAAGTACATAACTTGTAGAGTAAAAGCTATATAAAGCATTATTGAAAGAAAATAAAGACTTAAATAAATAAAAAAGATATTCTAGATTAGAAGACTTAGTATTGGTTAAATGGCAATATTCCCCAAATAGATCTACAGATGCAGCATGATTACTATCAAGATCCAGAGGGTCTAGTTGCAGAAATTGACAAGCTGATTCTAAAATTTATGAGAAAAAAAAAAAAAAAAAAAAAAACAAGAATAGTCAAAACAATCTTTTTTTTAAAAATGAAAGAACAAAGTTATAGGACTCGACATAATCTGATTTTAAAATTTACTGCGAAGCCTTAGTAATCAAGAAAGGGACTGTAATGCTATTTTAAAGAAATACATACAGGTCAGTGAAATCGAATTGAGAGCCCCAAAATAAACATTTACATTTATGATAGTTGCCCTTGACAAAGTTTTCAAAACAATATAATGCTGGGAAAAGAAATGTGTTTTCAACACATGATACTGAGACAACTGGATAGCCTCAAGAAAAAAATAAAGTTGAAACTTTATCCCACACCATATACAAATACTAATTCAAAATGAATTGCACACTTTAATGTAAGAGCTAAAACTATAAAACTATTAGAAACAGAGGAGCAAATCTTTGTGACCTCGGATTAGACAACAGTTCCTCAACATGACAACAGAGTATAAGTAATGAAAGAAAAATTGATAAATTGGACTTACTTGAATTATTTTGAAAATGTGCTCCAAAAGGACTCCAACAAGAAACATTATATGAAAGAAACTGAGGTTACTTAGAACAAAAGTCCATCATATTTAGCAAGATAAAGGTCATTTCTGACTTTATCAAGAGTTATTTTTGCTTGAATGGTGGAATTATAAGTCAGAATGCAATACATTGACAAGTAGATAGTAAAGATGTGGGTGCAGAATGAATGGATGACACTTTCAATATGTTGGGCTATGAATGTGTGAAAAAAATATGTTGTAGTTGTTTCTGTGAAGTAATATGTAATAAAGGGAGAGATTTTATTTCATGGTGGAGACATAAAAACGTTTAAATGATAATAGGAAGGGGCTAGTACAATGGAGAGATTAACAGGAGAGAGAACAGATTATGGAGAAAGCTGTCTGGCAAAGTATGAGAAAAGACAGTATCCAGAGTACATTGTGGAAGGAGGTGTCCTCATGGGACTTATATTTATTGGGTTAAAGAGTACACATCTGAAAATATCATAGCTAATAGACAAAGGACAAATAAACTCAAATTATATAGTTTTAGATTTCAGGTATACATGAGATAATTCTGGGCTAATGTATTTTGGTAAATTTTGCATATTATATGAATAGACTACATCCCAGAACCAACAACCTCAAAATATCACTAGCTTTACTAAATTAAATTTTATTTCTTACTCATGTAATAGTTTGTTGTGGATATTTGAAAATTAGCTCCTTAGGGCATTGGAGTCTTGCATTAGATCCTTGAAATCTGACCTGCAGACAGAAAAGAAGGAAAACCACATTTTGTAAAGAATATTTTTATGACTCAAACTTGGAAAAGGCTTACATAACTTCTGCTCTCTTTTCATTGGTCAAAACTTAGTTACATGGTCTGACTTAACTGCCAGCCTGAAGGTCCATCCAGTCACTGCATCTAGTTCAAACTTGAGGATCTCCCAATGATCCAAAGTGCTTTCTGTCAGTTTTGGATTTGGCTCCTCTTGGTCTGGGGTCCTATAAACTAAAAAACAAAGCAAAACATACAAATGACTTATTTGACACCCAACCATCCCATCAAGTAAACAAAGATGGACCAAGTATAGAAAAACTACAATTTTACATAGAGAAGGAAAAACAATAAGGTATACACAGTCATTACTATTCAATAGCAATTTTTAATTTCTGCAGGGTGAGCATTAAGAAAGTCTCCTACATACATGGACACACACACACACACACACACACACACACCCCACACACATTTTTCAGCTATCCAGTCTCAGATTTCAGTATCTTTGTTGCCTGCTTTTACCAGACTGCTAGGCCAGTCCCAAACATTTTAGGTTTATGTTATGAGAGCAACAGTCTTCAAGTACATCACTTTCTAATTAAGGTTAACACTCATTGCTATAACCTACAAATCCCCAAATCTCAGCAGATTTTAAGACAATATAAGTAGCACAATATAACTGGAAAAACACAATATAACTTGTGTTATAATTCAATATATAACTTGTTCTATATATGACTTATGAAATATATTTATATGTACATATCACACTATATATAACTTGTGTTATAACACAGTATTACTTGCATAACAATTCAATGTGGGTGTTTGGCAAATGACCACGCATTTAGATCCTTATAACTTACCTTTCTGTCATTCCATACGGCTTGGGAATCATCTACTGGATCCTCTAAAGTTGCAAGGTGACAGGGGAAGAGTATGGAGGATTCCCTTTAAGTTTTTAGGATAGACATAGGTATTAATTTCCTGAGGCTGCTGTAACAAACTACCACAATGAATTACCCAGTATTGGGCAGTCCATTTTCACACTGCAATAAAGAACTGCCCAAGAATGGGCAATGCATAAAGGAAAGAGGTTTAATTGACTCATAGTTACAATTTGTAAAGGAAACAGGTTTAATTGACTCACAGTTCCATATGGCTGTGGAGGCCTCAGGAAACTTACAATCATGGTGGAATGTGCAGGGGAGGGTGTGTGAGTGAGAACTGACCCAAAACAAAGTGATCAGACAAAAGAGAGTGCATGTGCTCAGGAGGCAGATCTTGAGCAGAACATTCATTAGAGGTACTGTCTGTGCAAGATGACATCCTTCCATGGAACAATGGTAGCAGAATCTTGACTGAGGTGATGTACAAAGCTGTTAAAATGCTAAAAACTTGATTGAGACACATGTATAGAAAGGAAAGGCAAGATTAGATGTTGATATAGCCAGATAGCTCACTGAGAGCTGAACAAGCCATGTAAGATGAAGCCAGTGGACATTAATGAACCACTATGCATTTTTGAAGATAAATTGTATAATAAAATTCTTTGAGGGAAATGAATGATGTTCTATAGAGAGTAGTAGTAATGATGGTAGTGTTGACAGAGTAAGTTAATAGGAAAATCTATTAGTACATATTTGAATGAGTATGGTACAGTAAGGGACTTGTATTGGGGCCACAGTGGTGGAGATACGTTCAAAGTTTTGTTCATCAAACACAGATGTAGTAGTTTCTTGGAATGAAAAGTAGACAAATCAAAGTCTCTGCCTACATGAAGCTTACATTCTAGGTGAAAAGCAGATTATAAATAATTAAAGAGTTACGTGAAATAATGTCAGAAGATGAAAGGTGTTATATGTAAAAGTAAAGGGAACAGTTTTTTAAGGGAACAGTTAAATAGGTTGCTATTTTAGATAGGGTGGGATCACTGTAGGCCTCTTAGGAGATACAGTGTGTAAGTAGATGTTTAGTTAAAGTAAAGGATTGATCCATTATGCTTTCCAGGGTAGAGGCTTCCAGGCAGAAAAAAACCTCATGTACAAGAACCCTGAGCAAAGGTAGGGAAAGGAGTAAGTGACGAGAGATTAGATAGCAAGTAGAAGACTGAGGCCAGGCACTGTGGTTCACACCTATAATCCCGGCAATTTGGGAGGCCGAGGCAGGTGGATCACCTGAGGTCAGGTGTTGGGGCCTGTGCCGGGGGTGGTGGAGAATGAACAGACACAAGAGACAAAGACAAACAGAGAACATGGCGGCCGCGCCTAGAGCCTCCGCCTCACTTTATTGATACTCCATAAACCCCACGTCAGCAGAAATAACACAATGCAAAACAAACTTTCTGCACCCAGATGTAACCTTCTGCTTAGTTCCTTGTCTCTAAACTTTTTCTTATTTGTCCGCCTTCTTGGCGCCTACTAGAGTTCATTAAAAGTTCAACTAGAGATAGTATCCTTGACTACTGGAGTTCATTAAAAGTGCAACTAGCTAGAGATACTGTCCTTGAGCCTTATTTATTCTTAGCATATTATTTTCAAAGGCCCCTGCAGTCAGGAGTTTGAGACCAGCCTGGCCAACATGGTGAAACCTCATCTCTACTAAAAATACAAAAATTAGCGAGGCTTGGTGATGTGAGCCTGTAATTTCAGCTACCCAGGAGGCTGAGGTAGGAGACTTGCTGGAACCTGGGAGGCAGAGGCTGCAGTGAGCCGAGATCATGGCATTGCACTCTAGCCTGGGCGACAGAGCAAGACTCCATCTCAAAAGAAGAGAGAGAGAGAAAAAAGAAAACTGATAGAAGTTGAAGTCAATGGAATACTCACAGTTAAGTCATACAGGACATGGTGAGATTTTAATTCTTTTGAAAATGTTGACTTTGAGGCATTTATTGGACAATCAAATGAGAATATTGCTCAGCCATGTGGAGTTACTAGTTTGGAGTTAGGAGAAACCTGAAGCATAAAGGTGTACATATTGTACACATTAGCATATATAACATATTTAAAGCTAGAAGACCGGAAATGCTGCAAATTTGAACATTATAGAATCTATGAAAATGATTTACTCAGTAGATGCCTTATTAGATATATTGGGGTTCAAGAGATGAGTGTATTTTGCAGCATAGCAGACTATGATTATAATAAAACTAAAAAAATTAATTTATGTAGGAAGTTGCATTTTAAAGAGAATTAGTGACTTTGATTTCAGCTATGTTATGTTTAGAAGACATAAGATAAATCTTATAAAAATGTAGAGTAGGTAACTAGAGAAGAGGGAGCAGAATTTGGAAGACAGAAAAGGCAAAAATATAAAGATTTTCGTGTTCTCAGCCAAGAAATGACACCTGAAGTTAAAAAAATAGGATATAGGCTGGGCGCAGTGGTTCAAGCCTGTAATCCCAGCACTTTGGGAGGCTGAGACGGGCGAATCACGAGGTCAGGAGATCGAGACCATCCTGGCAAACCTGGTGAAACCCTGTCTCTACTAAAAAATGCAAAAAAACTAGCGGGCGCCTGTAGTCCCAGCTACTCGGGAGGCTGAGGCAGGAGAATGGTGTAAACCCGGGAGGCGGAGCTTGCAGTGAGCTGAGATCCAGCCACTGAATTCCAGCCTGGGTGACAGAGCAAGACTCCGTCTCAAAAAAAAAAAAAAAAAGATTCCTTGAATTGTAATTTTTTATATTTAGATCTCTATTAAATTTTATTCTTTGTATATAAGTGTACATAGTATAAATCTGAAAACTTTCATCAATAAGTTATCAATAGTTCCAAGAATGCTTATGGGAAGAGACTAAAATTTAATTTATATAAGCATTGTAGAGAAACACTTTAAATAAATTTCTATATAGAAAAATTAACCATAAAATAATATAATGAGAAGCTTGTAAATAGTGATGTTAACAGGAAAGTAGGAATCTGTCTTAACTAGATATGCAACAGGTGAAAAATGAAATCAATAATAAACATGTATTACATTTACTGCTTGCCTGTTACACACTTACATCTGATGGCTTGAGCTACACAATGAACAAGATACCATAGCTCCTCCATTTTTTTTTTTTAATCAATAGTTTTAGGTCTACAGAATAAGAAGAATTGTACAGAATGTCCCCATATACCCCTGATATATTTTTCCATATTATTGACATCTTACATTAGCATGGCACATTTGTTACAACTAATGAATCAATCTTGATATATTATTGTTAAGTCCATATTTTTCAGATTTATTTAGTTTTATCCTCGTGTTCTTTATCTGTTCCAGGGTCCCATCTGACATTTAACTGTCATGTCTCCTTAGGCTCCTCTTGGCTATGAATGTTTCTCAGATTTTCTTTATATTTTGATGGCCTTGATAATTTTGAGGTGTACTGGAGTATTTGCAGAACTCACCTACAGTGGGATATGTGGAATTTGTCTGAACATCTTTCCACGAGTAGACTGAAGTCATAGGTTTTGGGAGGAATACGGCAGAGATAAATTTCTCTTTCCATCATATATCATATGTATAAAATGTCAGCATGACTACGGATACTGTCCTCAATCACCTGGCTAAGGTTGTGTTTGACAGGTTTTGTTGCTGTAAAGTTACTCTTCCACTACCTACCTTTCTATGATGTATTATTTGGAAGGAAGTCACTATGCTCAGTCCATACTTAAGAAATGGGAAGTTATGCTCCACCTTCATTTGTGTCTATATAAATTATTTGGAATTTTTATGCATGGGAGATTTGCCTCTTCTCCCCATTTATTACTTTATTCAATCATTTTTTATTTTAATTTTTTTAATTTTTAATTTTGGGGGTACATAGTAGGTATATATATTTCTGGGGTACATGAGATGTTTTGGTAGAGGCAGGCAATATGAAATAAGGACATTATATGGAAAACGGGGTATCCATCCCCTCCAGCAGTTATCCTCTGACTTATAATCAACCCAATTATACTCTAAATTATTTTAAAATATACAATTAAGTTATTGACTATAGTCACCTGTTTGTGCTATAAAAGAGTAGGTCTTAATCATTCTTTCTATTGTTTGTATCTTTTAACCATCCCCACCTACTTCCTATTTGTGGGATTAAAAAAATCAAATCAATCATTTATTTAGGTCTGTATGGACTCATCAATATTTATTTTATACTTTGGATTATTATCCAATATTGCTTTATTTATTCTGTTGCTCCAATTATTCCAACTTTGGCCATTAGGAGTTCTTTCTGTTATTCCTTATGTCCCATTGACATTCTCCACCAATGTGTGTGTGTGTGTGTGTGTGTGTGTGTTTTAACAGTTTGTTACTTTTTGGTGATCTGAGATGCTTCAGGGTCACCTTTCCCACCTTGGTTCTAGAATAACCAATTTCTCTGAGACATCATGCTTCCTTTTATGAGAGAATAGTATTAGACACCAAGATCTCTGTGCTAGGTGTGTTTGTTGCTACTTTTTTAAAAGTACTTTCAGCTGACAGAACAAGGAAATATATATGTTTATTTTACCCTTGTGTATATACACATATTTGTAAGTATTTTCATAAGTAACCTGTATCTATGTTAATCTGAGCATGAGTTTTTATTGATGTCTCCAACTGTAATCCTTCATTACATGGGCCTTTCTAGACTTCTCTTTTTCTTAAATTTAAATACTCACTCCAACAGCGAGAAACTTGGCTCCAACCACTCTCCCCCCATTTACTTAATTCTTCACTTCCAATATATATGTGTAGCAGTATCAGAATTGTTAACCTTGTATCCCATCCTACACTTTCTTAGCAAGTTTCTCAGGTGATTTTTGTATACATGAAAATGATATGGTGTGTCAACTCCATTGAATAACTAATTTTTGGTTTTAATTATATTCAATTTTTTCCCATTATAAGATTTAAAAAATTCATCTTAATTAGGACCACAATTTTCAAATTTTGTATTTTAAATATTATATATTAAATATTAAAATTAAAAATTATCTATTTACCTTTAATTTATAGACTTATCAGTAATAAAAGTAAGTAAGCATAGCAAAAATCACAATAATAAATTTGTTTCCACATTTAGTCTCTTTTTGCTAATAATAAATGATAGAGTCCTCACTTTGAATGTAATTAGGTAATATCATCCACCTCTGCAGGCTTTCCTTATTAATAATAGCAAATGTAATTCATTAGGAAACATAAAAATGAAACCAGTTAACTGCCTACCAGAAGAAACACCTTAGTCAAGATTTAGGATGTAGCTAGCAGTGACCTACATAAACTAGCTTAAGGGGAAAAACAGAGTGGAGGTGGTTTAGATTAGAGCTTTCTAATGGGAACACAGGGGACAAAGGCAGGTCACAGAAATATGCAACAATGAGGAACTGCCAAGCCATATAAACTTTTGTTTTCATATTTTTGTTCTGTGTACCTTTTTAAATTTTTCCCACTTAGCCTCTCTGGTTCGTATGTCTGATAGAAGATGGTCATCCATGCCTCTTAAAGTTGTGCTTTACTAGTACACCCACTCAAAACAAAGGTCTTTTCTATGGAGTGTATTAGTCAGGGTTGCATAGAAGGACAGAACTAGTAAAACACACACACACACATATATATATGTGTGTGTGTGTGTGTGTATATATATATTAGCATACTAGGATATATATACACACACATATATATATGTATGAGTTTATTAAATATTAACTTACACCATCACAAGGTCCCACAATAGGCTGTCTGCAAGCTTCAGGAGCAAGAAGAGCCAGTCAAAGTCTCAAAACTGAAGAACTTAGAGTCTGATGTTTGAGGGCAGGGAGCATCCAGTACGGAGAACGATGTAGACTGGGAGGCTAAGCCAGTGTGAGATCTCACATAATCTTCAAATAAAAACAATAATAAGGTCATAATTACACCTAACATAATACAGCTATCCTTTGTACAACTGGAAATGCATCAATCCCCAACCCAAATACTATTACATAAAGTCAGCAATACTTAAATGCTGATATGAAGTCAATAAATCATCTGTCACATGATAAAGAAAAAGGAAATAAAATGAAGAAATTGTTTTAGTACAAGTGTATACATGCACAAACATATTTTTAACCAAAGAAGGAGGAAATATTCATGACAGTTACAAGCCTCATTTCTGCAGCTGGTCACATGGTCGCAGCTAGTCATACGGTCATAGCTGGTATTAATGACTACCTTCTTCTACTACCCATTCTGTATTCCCTTTGCCTTCAACAAGCACCTCAGCAGGTCGTGTTTTTGTTTGTTTGTTTGTTTCGTTTGTTTGTTTCCTGGGGGAGTGACCCAAACCTTAATTCCTGAGGGGTCTGGACCATATGTAGTCCTGCCTGAATTGTGCCATTGTAGTTTCCCATTGACCTTAATCACAGGGCATGGTGATACTAAGAGATGCCCTAAGGGATCTCTTGTAATCCATGCATACTCTTCCTTACCTCCATTACAGAGTAGTAGACTGATTTCAACTTGATAGACTGATTTCATCTTCGGGTCAGTCACCCCAGCCAACACTATAACTCCCTTCTTAGCCTGCTGACTTAAATGTAGGAGGAGCCCAAAGTGTTCAGGCGGCAATCTTAACTTCCAGTTTAATGGAATCATTGTTGTTTCTCCTGGTGGCAGCATTCCTTCCTCTGGAACTAAGATCCGAAGGCCAGCGGAACATAATGTCATGGGAACAGGAAGCAAAAATTTTGTTAGTGGATCACTAGGGGAGATGTGAGTGGTGCCACTTATACTTCAGTCTCCTGATTCCTGGACCCATGAATTCTTTCTATGGGAGAAACAGTGCCATATATTGGATGCTGATTCAGCACATACAGGGTCTTCTGGAGAACTTTGCTCCAGTCCTACAAAGTATTGTCACCTAGTTGGCATTGTTAATTGTGACTTCAAAAGACCATTCCACAATTCTATCAATCCAGCTTCTTCCGGATAATAGGGAACATGGTAAGACCAGTGAATTCCATGTGCATGAGCCCACTGCTGCACTTCTTTAGCCATAAAGTAAGTGCCTTGGTCAGAGGCAATGCTGTGTGGAATAACATTATAGTGGATAAGAAGTTTCATGAGTACATGGATGGTAGTCTTGGCAGATGCATTGCATGCATGGTAGGCAAACCCATATCCAGAGTAAATGTCTATTTCAGTGAGGAAAAATCTTTGCCCTTTCCATGATGGAAGAGGTCCAATATAATCAACCTGCCACCAGGTAGCTGTCTGATCACCACGAGGATTGGTGCCCTATTGAAGGGTCAGTGTTGGTCTCTGCTGCAGGCAAATTGGGTACTCAGAAGTGGCAGTAACCAGGTCAGCCTTGGTGATTGGAAGTCCATATTGCTGAGCCCATGCATAGCCTCCATCCCTGCCACCATGGCCACTTTGTTTATGAGTCCATTGGGCAAGGGCAGGGTGACTAGGGAAAGATGCTGAGTCCACAGAACGGATTATTCTATCCACTTGATTGTTAAAATCCTCCTCTGCTGAGGTCACCCATTGATGAGCACTCATATGGTATATAAATATCTTCATAATTTTTGACCACTTAGAGAGGTCAATCCCCATACCTCTTCCCCAAACTTCTCTGTCACCAATTTTTCAATCATGCTTCTTCCAAGTTTTCTGACCATCCAGCCAAACCATTTGCTAAAGCCCATGAATCGGTATATAATCGCACATCTGGCCATTTCTCTTTAGATGCAAAGTGCACAGCTAGGTGCACTGCTTGAAGTTCTGCCCACTGGGAAGATTTCCTTTCACCATTGTCCTTCAGGGAGGTCCTAGAAAAGGCTTGTAGAGCTGCAACTGTCCACTTTCAAGTGGTGCCTGTATATCATGCAGAATCATCTGTGAACCAGGCTGTAGTCTTCTCTTCCTCTGTTAACTGATCATAGGGAACTCCCCATGAGGCCATCGGTGTGGACTGGGGGAGAGAAGGCAGGGTGGCAGGAGTGGAGACCATGGGCATTTGAGCCACTTCCTCATGCAACTTACTTGTGCCTTCAGGACCTGCTTGAGCCCTATCACGTATATACCACTTCCATTTGATGATGAAATGTTTCTGTGCACGACCCACTTTATGGTTAGCTGGGTAATAGAGCATCCAGTTCCTGATAGGCAATTCAGGTCGCACAGTGACTTTATAACCCATATTCAAATGTTCACTTTTCACCCATTTGCAAATGTTCACTTTTCACCCATATTCAAATGTTCAATTTTCACCAAAGTCCAGTAACAGGACAAGAACTGTCTCTCAAAAGGAGAGTAGTTATCTGCAGAAGATGGCAGGGCCTTGCTCCAAAATCCTAGAGGCCTCCATTGTGATTCACCTATGGGGACCTGACAAAGGCTCCAAACAGCATCCTTATCTGCCACTGACACCTAAAGGATCATTGGATCTCCTGGGTCATAGGGCTCAAGTGGCAGAGCAGCTTGCACAGCAACCTGGACCTTTTGCAAAGCCTTCTCCTGTTCTGGACCCTAAACAAAACTGGCAGTCTTTCAAGTCACTAGATAAATGGGCCAGAGTAACATGCCCAAATGAGGAATGTGTTGCCTCTGAAAAACAAATAGGCCCACTAGATGTTGTGCCTCTTTCTTGGTTGTAGAAGGGGCCAAATGCATCAACCTATCCTTCACCTTGGAAGGAATATCTCGACAGGTTCCACACCATTGAACCCCTAGAAATTTTACGAAGTTAGAAGGTCTCTGAATTGTAGTCAGATTTATTTCCCATCTGCTTCTGGTGGGCCTTATGGACAGGAATGGAGAAAAAGGCATTTGTCAAGTCAATGGCTACATATCGGGTACCAGGAGATGTGTTAATTTGCTCAAGCAATGAAACCACATCTGCTAGAGCAGCTGAAATTGGAGTCACCACTTGGTTAAACTTAGGATAATACACTGTCATTCTCCAAGATCTGTCTGTGTTCTGCACAGGCCAAATGGGAGAGATGAAAGGGGATGTGGTGGGAATCACCACCCCTGTGTCTTTCAAGTCCTTGATGGTGGCACTAATTAATCTCTGCAATCCCTCCAGGGATGTGATATTGTTTTTGATTTACTATTTTTCTAGGTAGCTCTGATGGCTTCCATTTGGCCTTTCCCACCATAATAGCCCTCACTTACCAGTCAGGGAGCCAGTGTGGGGGTTCTGCCAGCTGCTATGTATGTCTATGCCAATTATGCATTCTGGCACTGGGGAAATCACAGGATGAGTCTGGGGACACATTGGACTCACTGTAAGTTCGACCTTAGCTAAAACTCCATTAATTATCTGACCTCCATAAGCCCCTAATTTAACTGGAGGAACGCAATGACATTTTGGTTCCCCTGGAGTCAAGGTCAGCTCAGATCCAGTGTCTAGTAGTCCCAAAAGTACCTGATCATTTCCCTTTCTCTAGTGCACAGTTATCCTGGTAAAAGGCTGGAAGTCTCCTTGGGGATGGATGGGAGAAAGATTCACTGCATAAATTGTTGGTAATGTAGTGGGGTCCTTCCTCAAGGGGACCCAGCCTCCCCTTCATTCAAGGGATTCTGGGTCTGTAAACTAACTCAAGCCTGGAAATTAATTGAGGTACAGTGATTCTCTGTTTTTATAATTCAACCTTGACTCCAGGGAAACCAAGAAGTCATTGTGGTCCTCCAGTTAAAGTAGGGGCTATGGAGGTCATTTTCTTTCATCACTTTTTCCACTGAACTTAGGAGCACCCAACTAGCTTCATTATGTTCCTTGGTTCTCCACATATGGTCAAAGGTATTATGTATAGTGTCACTGAGCTCCTTGCCTCTCACAAGCGGTGAATCAGGAATGTCAAATGCATTTATTTTGCATATTCTCTAAACAGTTCACACCAAGGACTGTCAGTATTTTGCATACAATTAGAAGTAGAGTCTTTAGCATTTTGGGGTCTAATCATATTAAGCAGCCAACTCCAGAAACCCGAAAACCAATGAAGGAACTCCAACCTTAATATTCTCTTCCTCTAGAACCACTCCTGGTACCAAAATCTATATTAATTAGGGTTCTCTAGAGGGACAGAACTAATAGGCTTCATATATACACACACACACACATACATATATATACACACACACACATATATATATATATATGGAGTTTATTAAGTATTGACTTCCATGATCGCAAGTTCCCATAATAGACTGTCTGCAAGCTTGAGGAGAAGGAGAGCCCATTCGAGTCTCAAAACTGAAGAAATTGGAGTCCAGCGTTTGAGGGCAGGAAGCATCCAGCATGGGAGAAAGATACAGGCTGAGAGGCTAGGCTAGTCTCCCTTTTCATGTTTTTCTGCCTTCTTTATATTCACTGGTGGCTGATTAGATTGTGCCCACCAGACTAAGGGTGGGCCTGCCTTCCCCAGCCCACTGACTCAAATGTTAATCTCCTTTGACAACACGGTCACACACACACCCAGGATCAATACTTTGCATCCTTCAATCTAGTCAAGTTGACACTCACATTAACCATCACAGACAGTGAGAGACTCTTATTGGCCTCTGATTTAGCCAAGCAAGGCCTTAAGGACAGGAGATACATTTGTCTAAATTGCTGGTCTAATCATGGTAGGGAAGCTGGGCACTAAATAACTGGTGTCTACCACTGGGCAGTATCTTCACAATGTGAGCTACAAAGCTTAAAAAGACATTGAATATCAATAAAGTAGCACGTCTACTTAGATTCAAATGATTTTAGGTTCATTTTTTAGGTTCATTGTAGGTGGGCCTACAGTGTTGCCAGAACCATTTCTCTGATATATTATTTCATTTAATATCTTTCATGTAATTTCTAAAACACTACATTCATTTATTCATGTTTTTCCTTTCAAATAAACTTTCCTTTTTTTTTTTTTTTTTTTTGAGAGGGAGTATCGCTGGTCGCCCAGGCTGGAGTACATGGCGGGATCTTTGCTCACTGCAAGCTCCGCCTCCCGGGTTCACGTCATTCTCCTGCCTCAGGCTCCCGAGTAGCTGGGACTACAGGCACCCCCCACCAAGCCAGGTTAATTTTTTGTATTTTTGGTAGAGATGGGGTTTCACCGTGTTAGCCAGGATGGTCTCGATCTCCTGACCTCGTGATCTGCCCGCCTCAGCCTCCCAAAGTGCTGGGATTACAGGCGGGAGCCACCGCGCCCGGCCAAACTTTACTTTTCAGGGAAGTTTTAGGTTCACAGAAATATTGGACAGAAAGTACAGAAATTTTTCAAATACTTGTACTTGCCCCCACACATGCATAACCTCCCCCACTGCAAACATCCCCCGCCAGAGTGGTACATTTGTTACAGCTGAAAAACCTACATTAACACATCATTACCACACAAAGTACATGGTTTACAGTAGGATTCATTCCTGGTTTTTATGTTCTATGGGTTTTCGGAAAATGTATAGTGGCAAGTATCCATCGTGCTGTCATACAAAATGGTTTCACTGCCCTAAAATCCCTGTGGTCTGCCTAGTCATCCTTCCCCCCCCTCAGCTGCTGGCAACCGCTGATCTTTTTACTCTCTCCACAGTTTCAGCTTGTCCAGAATGCCCTGTACTTGGAATCATGTAGTATGTATCCTTTTCCTATTGGCTTCTTTCACCTAGTAATATATGTTTAAGGTTGTACCCCATAAATATGTACACCTACTACATACCCACAAAAATTGAAAATAAAAATTTTTTTAAAAGGTTCCTCCACGTCTTTTCATGGTTTGTTAGCTCATTTCTTATTTCTCTTTTTTTTTTTTTCTAATTTTTTGGAGACAGGATCTGACTCTGTCACCTATGCTGGAGTGCAGTGGTGGGATCTTGGCTGACTCCGACCTCCGCCTCCTGAGTAGCTGGGATTACACGCACGCCATCACACTTGGCTAATTTTTTTTTTTTTTTTTTTTTTTTTGTGGAGATGGAGGTTTCACCATGTTAACCAGGCTGGTCTCAAACTCCCGGGCTCAAGTGATCCACTCACCTCTACCTCCCAAAATGTTGGGATTATAGGCAAGAGCCACCGCTCATGGCTCCTCTCTTTTTAGTGCTGAATAATATTCCCATTCATTCACTCTTGATCAGTCGTATACAGAGTCCTCACCTCCATAAGAATTAAGTTACTATTCCCAGTCGTGTATTTAGGAGTGGGAGTTGTTCATGTCAAAGTTCCAATAAACGAATAAATCTCTCAGTAAAGAGAGATTCATCATTGTTTGCCTTATTCCAAGAGATGAATATCCCAGCTTTCCTAAGTTTCTCAAAACTCACGTTTTCCACTAATAACCATTTACTGATCATAAAATTGCTAGTATTCTAACACCTCAGAGACTCAGAGAACCCAGCTGAACTCAGTGAATATCTAAAAAGAATAAAATAAAGACACAGCAAAGACACAGCCCAGCACCTATGCAAATACACCTTCAAAATTACTTTTCTCACTCGAGGCAATATTCTATAATTAAATTCCTCAAGTGAGAGAAGGATTAGCCTGAGTGGTTTAAAGTTAAAGTGTGTACTTCATGAGTTAATAAAATGTGAGGAACACATATAATTTTCCAGGAGATGATAAAAAATATTTGTACTGTCCAATCAAAAGATAATGAAAACATCTTCCTATGTCCCACTTGACTTAAAAAAATTCAATGCTATAGAAGTTATAAGATGTATCCTTATATTCCTAAAATGATATCACTTTTTACCATCTTCTCTTCTTTAACTTCTGGAGTTTACCTGGTTTCCAAGTGAATAAGAAGTTTTCAAGTAAGAGGGCATACTTACTATTTGATAACAGAGCTGTTTTATTAAGCCATAAATGCCGAGTTTTCTGATGTCAGACACACAGTGGCACAGTCTTATACATTCAAGAAGAGCACTTTGTCTCTAAAAGTTTTCCCCAGTGACTCCTTCCAAGATGCTAACGTTATTTTTGAACACTGGATTCCATCAAGAATTGCTCGTGTAATGTCAAGTTAATTATTGATTTCATAATTTATTCTCATGGACAAGGCTCCCTAAGAATGATGCTCCCTTAAAATGAACCTTAGACTAATTTTACAGATATACAGCCACCAAAATGTAAACAACCTAATACCAACTAGAAACTAACTGCTGAGAGAGAGAGACTAGACAATTTTCTGTCTGAAATAACAAGAGTTTAAAATCTACACATGGAATATATTACATTCATTTTTAAGTCTGAAAACAGTGAATCATATGGATGGATGGTTTTGCTGGCAGCAAATACGAAGAAGGCCTTAAGGCAGCAAGTATATGTTAAGTATTAGATCCTAGGGGGATACTATAATAGTTGCATATAGCCACTAGCCTTAAGAATATTATAATGACATTAAAAGCAATGCTAATTTTTAAAAATTAATATCCATTAAATTAAATTTATTTTGCAAAGTATTATTTAATGTGAGAGCCAAAACAAGCATACTAGAAAATAAAAATAAAAATATATTTCTAACTATATTTATAGGGTTCCTGAATATTACAGAAATGGAAGATGGTAAAAGTGGGAAAATTTCTATTTTAGGCATATGTGAATATATTATGTAACTTCTGCAGGATTCTTCTGCAGGATTCAAATTTTTGATTTGCATATGGTGTCACTTGCCAGAAGCAGATATTTTATGCATAACCACAGATGGGAGCTGTTAACTAGGATTTTGTCTTTAGCTCATCATCATTAGATATTAATTGGAATGGATCAGTACCTACCTGCAGGCTCTTACAAGCAGAAAAAAAAAACCAGAGTTAATCAGTTTGAAGATCACAGCTCAACTGGCTATAAGGAAAACATCACAAATTATGGAAAAGATTTTGGCATGTATTCTTCAAAATTAAATTGGTTATACTTAATTAATTGTAGAGTGTTTAAAAGGAAAATCTGATACTCTAAAAAGTCTAGGTCAGGATAGTGAAAGAAATGAGAGTTCAGCATTCCCTTGTACTAGTTCTGAGACAATACTCCTGAAAATCTATCAAAATAGAGGCAAGAGTGTAAAATTGATGCAACATTTCAATACAGTTTCCCTTTAAATTTTAGCAAGTTTGAAAATGCTTATATCAATGAAATTTACAAATATGCTTTATCAAATTATTGTTCATATTATAATATATATTTGTTTCATTCACATAATAGAGGACAATGAATTTTTTAAAAGATTTCTCTATGTCTTATGTCTTTTACCCTCGGAATGTTTAGTATCTCTTATTGATTATCTCATATTTAAATAACCCGAGTATAATGGGAAACATATTTAAGAACAAAAAGTTAAAGACAATTCAAAAGAAGCAAGTAGGGAAGAAAGGTTATGTTACCATTATTTGGCTTCTTGTTTTACATTGTTACTTCAAGAAATTTTCTTTGGGATGTGAGAATTTTTAATTTTACAGTATTATTTTTTATTTTTTAGGAACTAGTCTTGCTCTGTCACCCAGACTAGCATGCAACAGCACAAGCATAGCTCACTGCAGCCTTGAACCTTGAATTCTTGGGCTCAAGTGATCCTCCAGCCAACCTTAGCTTCCCAAAGTCTGGGAATGAGCCATACACCCGGCCTGGATTCTGATCTCAGCTCTGTCACTCTAGAGTTCAATTTCATTCCTTTGTGTGACATTCAGATGCTAAATTCTATATTTATTTCACAAGTTTCTTAGGAGGATCGAATAAGACCATAAGCTCCAGAGCACCATTCAGATTACACATTAAAAATCATTTCCAGAGCCTTGTGCAAGGATGGGAGAAAAGAAAGGAGAGAAAGATATATTCAGAATGAGAAGAACTATTCCAGATGAACTGATAGGGGAAGGAGAGGTGAAACAAAAAAGAGAACACTCACATAGCGTTTCCCATCAAACTGCCATTTTCTCCAATTGTTTTTTATTTATTTTTTCTTTTGTCTTCTGGCAGGGGTTGGCAACCTCTGAACAGGTAAGCCAGATTTTATTATTTATTTCTTTGAGAGTAGTTGTGAAAGAAGGCAGTTCCTAAAGAGAAAAGGCAGAGATGTGTTTCTGATACGCTATATTTAGGAAGCTCCTCTGGTCACATGTGTTTACTGGGCGAAAGCAATGAAAAGTTTTGACAATTCTGTACACTTCTCAAATATTACTTATTTGATAAAGCAATGGGCCCCTTTAAACAATAACATTAATAATTGTCATCTGATTTTTTCTAAGTTTAAATTCTTGAGCTACGGCCTTATTAAATAAACCCAGAAGTTTCAAATGTGTTTTAGATATTGTTGTAAGTGAGAGAGACTAGTGGAAATTAAGTACAAGACTTTCCTTGAAGAATTTGCAATTTGGTTTAGAAAATAAGACATGTATACAAACAATAAACAAAGAGAAAGCCATACAAAGTTAAACATATTGCTTTCCAAGCACCAGATTATATGACAGTAGGTATGAAATGCTGTAGGACATCAGTAAAGAAATGGTAAGTTAAGGAAAAACACTCTGCAGTTCTATGCAACTTTTGAACAGAACTTATAAATCACATATGTAGATCCTTGTATTATATACAAACAGACTTCAAGCTCAAACAGGTAATGTGGCTTAAGTTAGAGGTGGCGTGAGAACTAAAATCTTAATTTTCAACCTCCTAGTCTCCTTGTATTAAACAAAACTTGACACTGGCAGTGGAGGCTGGGCAGGCTTTGGATGATAAGGGGAGTTAATGTTTTAGGCAAGCAGTTGGGTAAACTGTAAAACAAATAGCTTTAGGAACTGTCTATATTTTATTATAGCAATAGATCCTTTATGAAAGTAGTTATTGATTTATAGGATTAATCACATTAACAAAGAACTTTGTTTCATACATTGCAGAGCCATCACAGAAACATGTGCCGAATATACAAGCATAAAAATACTTGATTTATGCAATGGAATCTATTTTATATTTTTTTCTTTACAGTTCTAGCAGAATGGATGACAAAAACAATAGTAACCTCACAATGAATGTTTTTGACTAGGAAATAGTGATTGTGAATTTAATATTTGGAGGTTAAATTTCCAGTCCTTCATCTACCACAAATTAGTTGAACACCTTTATATTCTCAACTGAAAGGGAAAAGTAAGTAATCTCATATTCCCTTCCTGAGTCATCATTCAGATTTTAAAATGAAAATTTGTTTGGGTGATGGACAAACATCATTTGTGAGCTAATATCTGAAGAAAACAATGCAATAGAAGTCTTAAATGCTTCCATTATTTACGTGAGACTAGTTTTTTCTCTGATTTCTAAGTGTTTAAAATTCCTATTATAATTTTGAACCTATTTTAGTGATTTTTTATTCACTTTAAGTAAGCTAACGTTTATTTAGTGCATATTCTGGGTCAAATACAAGGTTTGGTGCTAAAAATATGAAGATAGAATGGCAATTCCTTTGCTAAATAAAATGATAATTAAGGTATACTATAGTGAGACATACTTTAGAATCCATTACACCTAAGGTACTTTAAATATGCTACATAATTTAATTTTTATAAAAATATATAAATTATCCCATTTATAAAAGAGGAATAGAAATATTGCCTAGCATAAAGTAAAACCCACAAAAAGTTAGGCAGAAAAATGTATAACATCTTATTAATTACAAATAGAAAATGTTTTTCTATTTAGAAAACTTCTAAAAAATGTTATCTTTATTTTCCAGTCTTTGAATTTAAACTTATAACATTTACAAATGCAATTCAGATTTTCAAAAATAACTATTAAAATGGTTTACACACTGAAATATTTACATTTAAATGAATTATCTGAAAAAATAAAATATTTTACTTATTCTCTCAATTGTTTTTGAAGAGACATCTGCTTGGGAGATGATTAAGCTTTTACAGTGCAGTGAATAGATGTAAACTATTCCTTTACATGTCCTAAAGACACAGAAGAAAATAGTTTAGTGACTGTAATTAATTAGCACAAAAACTATTTTGCCTTTATTCCCAGTGCTCTGACTGGCAAACTTTAATAATCATTTAAGACTTATTTCATATGCCCCTCTTATTCAATTATTAACACATTTTATTATTAGTCATATGTTCTGTTAGATGAAGCAAAAAATAAGAAAATACAGGTCCTATAACCTCAGGATGCTACCAACCGATTAAAGAGACAGACATCAAGAAAATAATTAAAATATAATCAAAAAGTTGCTTATGTCTATTTATCAATCAAATAAAAAAGTCAGTTTTAATTATTTAAGTTCTAAGTTTTAATATAAAGAAATAGAAGCTTAAACAATTGTTGCAAGGTGTGGTAGAAATGAAAGGGCTTCATCCCATTCCCCCACAAAAGATTTCTGCGGTATTTTAGTCAGCAGATGGTTTCCAGCTGTTTGCTTTTTAAAGATTTGCTTCAGCTACAACATCTTCCTTCATTCATGGTGACACCATTCCTGGAGCAACTCACATCTGGTGACAGCCAAGAGTGGTTATAAACCCAAGCCATTTTAACGAAGTATAGGGCAACGTTAATAGCAATCATCACCCCATGTCTCCCTGTCAGATTGACTGAAATTTTTCAGGTCCGCATCACGGTTTGACCTTTTCTCCCCGCTATCTAGTTCTTCCATCTTCCTTTCACAGTGGATCCCTGATAAACATCTTGTATCCTCAATATGGTCTCAATGCCTGATTCTGGAAAATGCCAAACTGAATAGAAGAGCTGGGAGACCCCAAGTCAGGAAAGTTGCCATGGAAAATCTCAATCTGTTCTTGCACTGCTCTAAACAATTATCTGAGACTGGGCAATTTATAAAGAAAAGAGGTTAAACTGACTCATGTTCTGCATGCTATACAAGAGGTATGGCTGGGAAGGCCTCAGGAAACTTACAATCATGGGAGAAGGCAAAGGGGAAGCGGGCACATATTTACATGGCCAGCGAGAGAGACAGAGGGTGGGAGGGAGGTGCTGCGCACTCCTTCCTTCCTTCCTTCCTTCCTTCCTTCCTTCCTTCCTTCCTTCCTTCCTTCCTTCCTTTCTTTCTTTCTTTCTTTTCTTTCTTTCT